>NW_027649796.1:0-147500 GCF_965287045.1 Carcharhinus amblyrhynchos
GTCCGATTCACGCGCAGGTAGAAAAAAAATGTTTAAAAAAGTGTCAGAGGCACAGAAAGCTGCCCGGGGGGGGTGGGGGGGTGGGGCAGTTGGGGGGGGTGCGGGCAAGCAGGAGTGAGGGTGTATCTCAGGGTTGGGGGGGAGGCGGGTAAAATGTTACTCAGGGGGAGGGGCGGCAGATGGATCTCTGTGGGGGGAGGGGGGTCAGATGGATCTCTGTGGGGGAGGGGGGTCAGATGGATCTCTGTTGGGGGAGGGGGGCAGATGGATCTCTGTGGGGAGGAGGGGGGGCAGACGGATCTCTGGTGTGGGGGGGGGCAGACGGAGGGGGTGCAGGGGTGACGATCGGTCTGGGTCATGGGACTGTGGATAAGGGAGGCTGTGATGTGTGTGTGTGTGTGTGTGTGTGTGTGTGTGTGTGTGGGGGGGAGGTGGATAAGGGGTATATACACACACACACACACACACACACACACACACACATACACACGCCACTGCCACCCCTTATCCACCCCTCTACTACCCAGACTGATCGCCACCCCTGCCCCCCCCCCCTTCACCCCCACCAGTCATTCGCAGAGTGGCAGCGGACCCCCCCCCCACTCTGCCCCTTACCACCCCCGCACCCCCCCCCCCACCCCCCACCAGAGATCCATCTGAGCAGCCTCCCTCCTTCCTCTCCCCAAGACAACAAACTGGCCTCACCACCCCCCCCCACCTACCCTGACAATGAAGTTTCCTCGCTCCCCTCCTCCTCCCTCGCTCCCCTCCTCCTCCCTCGCTCCCCTCCACCTCCCTCGCTCCCTCCTCGTCCCTCGCTCCCCTCCTCCTCCTCCTCACTCCCCTCCTCCTCCTCCTCACTCCCCTTCTCCTCCCTCACTCCCCTCCTCCTCCTCCTCACTCCCCTTCTCCTCCCTCACTCCCCTCCTCCTCCTCCCTCACTCCCCTCACTCCCCCAGAGAGTGATCTGACCCGTCTCCATCCCCATCCCTCGCTCTGGGTCAGAGAGCAGTTGGAAGCTCGGAACGCGCCCCTCAGAGGCTGGAGCGCCCGATTCAGAGTTTTATTCAGCAGTTCCTGACTGGGAAACGGGGTTGGAGACGCTGGGTAGGACTGGGCGGGCAGTTCACTGGGCCCGATCAGGCGCGGAAGGGTTCCCCGCCACTCCCGGGCCTCGGTAGAGTGGCGATCTGCACGGGCTCGGGTGCAGGTCGCGGTAAAGGCCTCACACCCCGACTTTACACATTTTCACACCCGGAAACGGGAACAAATCGACGGTAAAACCGGGCCATTGGTGTCCAAAGCTGTGCTGGTCTGTATGCTAAATTCTCCCTCAGGGTAACCCGAACAGGTGCCAGAGTGTGGCAGTTTTGGGCGCCGCACCTGCGCAAGGATATTTTGGCCTTGGAGGGAGTGCAGAGGAGGTTTACTAGGCTGATACCGGAGTTGAGGGGATTGAGCTATGAGGAGAGGCTGAATAAACTAGGCTTGTACTCGTTAGAGTTTAGAAGAATGAGGGGAGATCTCATTGAGACGTATAAGATGATGAATGGGATGGATAGGATAGAGGTGGAGAGACTCTTCCCGCTCAGAAAGGACAGCAGGACTAGAGGCACAGCCTCAAGATAAAGGGGGGTGCGGTTAGAATGGAGTTGAGGAGGAACTTCTTCACTCAAAGGGTGGTGAATCTCTGGAATTCTCTGCCCGTTGAAGTGGTGGAGGCTGCCTCGCTAAATATTTTTAAGACGCGAGTTGATAGGTTTTTGATAAGAGAGGGGATTAAGGGTTATGGGGAGAGGGCGGGAAAGTGGAACTGAGCCACGACAGATCAGCCATGATCTTATTGAATGGCGGGGCAGGCTCGAAGGGCTAGATGGCCTACTCCTGCTCCTATTTCTTAATAGTGGGGGGCTTTCGTGGTAACTTCATTGCAGTGTTAATGTTAGCCGACTTGCAACACTAAAAAGTAAACTTTAAACTGATTCCGGAGCCTTCTAAGTGGAAACAGTTTGTCTTTATCCACACTATCCTTCCTGTCAATATGTTGTAGACTTAAGAACATAAGAACTAGGAGCAGGAGTGGGCCATCTGGCCCCTCGAGCCTGCTCCGCCATTCAATAAGATCATGGCTGATCTCTCTGTGGACTCAGCTCCACTTACCCACCCGCTCACCATAACCCTTAATTCCTTTACTGCTCAAAAATCTATCTGTCCTTGCCTTAAAAACATCCAATGAGGTAGCCTCAACTGGGCAGGGAATTCCACAGATTCACCACCTTTGGGTGAAGAAGTTCCTCCTCAACTCAGTCCTAAATCTGTTTCCCCTTATTTTGAGGCTGTGCCCCCAGTTCTAGTTTTACCCGCCAGTGGAAACAACTTCCCTGCTTCTACCTTATCTATTCTCAGGACTAGGGGCACAACCTCAAGATAAAGGGGGGGGCGGTTTAGAACGGAGTTGAGGAGGAACTTCTTCACTCAAAGGGTGGTGAATCTCTGAATTCTCTGCCCGTTGAAGTGGTGGAGGCTGCCTCGCTAAATATTTTTAAGGAGCGGGTTGATGGGTTTTTGATAAGCGAGGGGATTAAGGGTTATGGGGAGAGGGCGGGAATGTGGAACTGAGCCACGACAGATCAGCCATGATCTTATTGAATGGCGGGGCAGGCTCGAGGGCTAGATGGCCCACTCCTGCTCCTATTTCTTATGTTCTTATGTCACAGGTAGATAGGTTTCTGATAGACAGGGGAATTAAGCGTTATGGGGAAGAAAGCGGAAAAGTGGAACTGATCCACTTCAGATCAGCCATGATCTTATTGAATGGCGGGGCAGGCTTGAAGGGCTAGATGGCCTACTCCTGCTCCTATTTCTTATGTTCTTCATAATCTTACATGTTTCTATAACGCCCTGCTCTCTTCTTCTGAATTCCAATGAGTATAGCCCTTGTCTACTAGGTCTCTGCTCATAAGGCAACCCACTCAACTCTGGAATCAACCTAGTGAATCTCCTCTGCACCCCCTCCAGTGCCAATGCATCCTTATCAAGGAGACCAAAACTGTACGCAGTACTCCAGGTGTGGCCTCACCTGCACCCTATACATCTGCAACATAACCTCGCTGGTTTAAACTCCATTCCTCTAGCAATGAAGGACAAAATGTCCATTTGCCTTCTCAGTTACCTGCTGTACCTGCAAACCAACTCCTTGAGATTCCTGCACAAGGACACCCAGATCCCTCTGCACAGCAGCATGCTGCAATTTTTTACCAGTTAAATAATAGTCCATTTTGCTGTTATCCTACCAAAATAGATGACCTCACATTTACCAACATTGTACTCCATCTGCCAGACCCTCACCCACTCACTTAGACTATCTATATCCCTTTGCAGACTTTCAGCGTCCTCTGCACATTTTGCTCTGCCTCATCTTACTGTCATTTGCGAATTTTGACACGTTACACTTGGTCCTCACTGATCGCCAACCGGAGGGAGTGCAGAGGAGGTTCACTAGGCTGATACCGGAGTTGAGGGGGTTGAGCTATGAGGAGAGGCTGATAAACTAGGCTTGTACTCGTTAGAGTTTAGAAGAATGAGGGGAGATCTCATTGAGACGTACAAGATGATGAATGGGATGGATAGGATAGAGGTGGAGAGACTCTTCCTGCTCAGAAAGGACAGTAGGACTAGGGGGCACAGCCTCAAGATAAAGGGGGGGCGGTTTAGAACGGAGTTGAGGAGGAACTTCTTCACTCAAAGGGTGGTGAATCTCTGGAATTCTCTGCCCGTTGAAGTGGTGGAGGCTACCTCGCTAAATATTTTTAAGACGCGGGTTGATGGCTTTTTGATAAGAGAGGGGATTAAGGGTTATGGGGGAGAGGGCGGGAATGTGGAACTGAGCCACAACAGATCAGCCATGATCTTATTGAATGGCGGGCAGGCTACTCCTGCTCCTATTTCTTATGTTCTTATGTTCCTCTATCCATGCTAATACATTACCTGTAACACCATGCACCTTTACCTTATGTAGCAGTCTTTGGTGCGGCAAATGCCTTCTGGAATCCAGATACACCACATCCACAGGTTCCCCACTGTCACTGCGCATGTTCTCAAAGAATACCACCAAATTAGTCAAACGTGACCTGCACTTCTATCAGCTCACCCTGAACCTTCCAACTTTGAGGGAATAAAGGCCAAATTTGTCTCATCTCTGCTTGTAACTTAACCCCTAAAGACCGGGTTATCATTCTTGTCATCGTTGAACTCCCTCCAAGGCCGAAATATCCTGAGGTGTCTGTACCAGCTGGGAGGCGATGTCCGAGTGGTATTATCCAGAGACTCCGTTAACGTTCTGGGGACCTGGGTTCGAATCCCGCTACGGCAGCTGGCGGAATTTGAATTCAATAGAAAAAGATCCGAATTAAGAGTCTACTGAGGACCGTGAAACTCATCATCGATTGTCGGGAAAACCCATCTGGTTCACTAATATCCGTCAGGGAAGGAAATCTGCCGTCCTTACCCGGTCTGGCCTACTTGTGTCTCCAGAGCCGCAGCAATGTGGTTGACTCTCAAATGCCCTCGGCCAACTTGGGACGGGCAATAAACGCTGTGATGTGGGGACGCCGGCGTCGGACTGGGGTAAACACAGTAAGAAGTCTCACAACACCGGGTTAATGTCCATCAGGTTTATTTGGTCGCAAAAGCCACTTGTAAGGGTCTATACTCACTGGAATTCAGAAAAATGAGGGGGGGAACCTTGTAGAAGTGGCAAAAACCACTTGGTGGCCCGTGCTCCCAAATAAACCTGTTGGACTTTAACCTGGCGTTGTGAGGTTTCTCACACTAAACACTGGCCAGCCCATATCCCAAAAAAAAATAAAGAAAGACTAGGAGAGGCAATATAGGGCGGATAGATAGACACTTTTCCCCAAGGTGGAAGTGACAATTATAGAGGGGGGGGCACAGGTTGAAGGTGAGAGGGAGAAAGTTTATGACGCCCTAACTAAAGACTTGATTGTAGGAGGTTTGATCGGTAAGTTTGTGGATGAAACGAAAATTGATAGGATTATAGAAAGTGAGGAGGAGAGCCTTACCTTACAGGAGGAGTTGTATAGAACTCCGATGAGGCCACAGCTGGAGTATTGTGTGCAGTTCGGGTCACCGCGTTACAGGACGGACTATAAGGGGAAGGCGTACAGGACAGATTCACCTTTGATGGAACATTTAAGTTGCAAAGAGAGGTTGGATAGGCTTGGGTTTTTTTTTCCCCTGAAGTAGGGGTAACCTGCTTGAGGTGTGCAAGATTATGAGGGGCATGGACGGAGTGGATAAGGGTTGAAGGGTCAGTTACGAGGGGACACAGGTTAATAGTGAGGGAGTGGGAGGTTTTGGGGGGAATTGGAGGAAAAACATCTTCACCCAGATGGTCTGGGATGTGCTGCGTGGGAGGGAGGTGGAGGCGGTATGCTTCAGATCCTTTAAAAAGTACCTGGATGAGTACTTGGCACGTCACGGTAGCACAGTGGGTTAGCACTGCTGCTTCACAGCTCCAGGGAGCCGGGTTCGATTCCCGGCTCGGGGTCACCGCCTGTGTGGGGTTTGCACATTCTCCTCGTGCCTGCGTGGGTTTCCTCCGGGTGCTCCGGTTTCCCCCCACGGTCCAGAAATGTGCGGGTTAGGTTGATTGGCCATGCTGAGAAATTGTCCTTTAGTGTCCTGAGATGCGAAGGTTCGAGGAATTAGCAGGTGAATATATAGGGTATGAGTGGGGTTGTGATGGGGGCAGGCTCCGTGGGCCAGATGACCTCTTTCTGCCCCCGTAGGGTTTCTGTCATTCTCTGATAACATTCAGGGCTGTGGGGCAGAGTGCTGCAAAGTGGGAGTAGGTGGGCAGGTCAAGGAGTTTAATGTGTCAGTGCAGATTTGATGGGTGGGAGGTCCTCTCCTGCACTGTAGTTCTGTGATCTAGCCAGGCTGGTGGACAAGAAGGTGTGCTTGCCTTCATTGGTCAGGGCGTAGAGTACAAAAACTGGCAGGTGGTGCTGCAGCTGTCCAGAACCTTAGTTAGACTTCATTCAGAATATTGTGTACAATTCTGGTCACCGCACGACCAGGAGGATGTGGAGAAAAGATTGACCAGAACGTTGCCTGGTTTGGAGGGTATTAGCCACGAGGAGAGGTCGGAGAGACCTGGTTTGTTCTCATTGGAGCAACAGAGGTCGAAGGGCAACCTGGTAAGTTACGAGAGGCACAGATAGAACGGATAGCCGATATACCGGGGGACAAAGCTCGAGGTGAAAAAGGGGTAATGTACGCTGAATGGCAGGATGCTGGGACTGAGACGGGGAGGGGGGGGGGGGGGGGGGCAACCCCAAATCGAGACGGGGGGGCACCCCAAATCGAGACGGCGGGGGGGCACCCCAAATCGAGACGGGGGACACTCCTAATTGACAGGGGGACACTCCTAATGGACAGGGGGGGACACTCCTAATGGACAGGGGGGACACTCCTAATGGACAGGGGGGGCACTCCTAATGGACAGGGGGGACACTCCTAATGGACAGGGGGACACTCCTAATGGACAGGGGGGACACTCCTAATGGACAGGGGGGGGACACTCCTAATGGACAGGGGGAGACACTCCTAATGGACAGGGGGACACTCCTAATGGACAGGGGGACACTCCTAATGGACAGGGGGGGACACTCCTAATGGACAGGGGGGGGACACTCCTAATGGACAGGGGGACACTCCTAATGGACAGGGGGGGACACTCCTAATGGACAGGGGGGGACACTCCTAATGGACAGGGGGGGACACTCCTAATGGACAGGGGGACACTCCTAATGGACAGGGGGGGACACTCCTAATGGACAGGGGGACACTCCTAATGGACAGGGGGGGGACACTCCTAATGGACAGGGGGGACACTCCTAATGGACAGGGGGGGACACTCCTAATGGACAGGGGGACACTCCTAATGGACAGGGGGGGACACTCCTAATGGACAGGGGGGGACACTCCTAATGGACAGGGGGACACTCCTAATGGACAGGGGGGGACACTCCTAATGGACAGGGGGGACACTCCTAATGGACAGGGGGACACTCCTAATGGACAGGGGGGACACTCCTAATGGACAGGGGGGACACTCCTAATGGACAGGGGGGGCACTCCTAATGGACAGGGGGGACACTCCTAATGGACAGGGGGACACTCCTAATGGACAGGGGGGACACTCCTAATGGACAGGGGGGACACTCCTAATGGACAGGGGGACACTCCTAATGGACAGGGGGGGCACTCCTAATGGACAGGGGACACTCCTAATGGACAGGGGGGACACTCCTAATGGACAGGGGGACACTCCTAATGGACAGGGGGGGACACTCCTAATGGACAGGGGGACACTCCTAATGGACAGGGGGACACTCCTAATGGACAGGGGGGACACTCCTAATGGACAGGGGGGACACTCCTAATGGACAGGGGGACACTCCTAATGGACAGGGGGGGACACTCCTAATGGACAGGGGGACACTCCTAATGGACAGGGGGGACACTCCTAATGGACAGGGGGGACACTCCTAATGGACAGGGGGGGGACACTCCTAATGGACAGGGGGGGCACTCCTAATGGACAGGGGGGGACACTCCTAATGGACAGGGGGGGACACTCCTAATGGACAGGGGGGGACACTCCTAATGGACAGGGGGGGCACTCCTAATGGACAGGGGGACACTCCTAATGGACAGGGGGACACTCCTAATGGACAGGGGGGGGACACTCCTAATGGACAGGGGGGGGACACTCCTAATGGACAGGGGGGGGACACCCCTAATGGACAGGGGGGGACACTCCTAATGGACAGGGGGGGACACTCCTAATGGACAGGGGGGGACACTCCTAATGGACAGGGCGACACTCCTAATGGACAGGGGGACACTCCTAATGGACAGGGGGGACACTCCTAATGGACAGGGGGACACTCCTAATGGACAGGGGGGGGGACACTCCTAATGGACAGGGGGGACACTCCTAATGGACAGGGGGCACTCCTAATGGACAGGGAGGACACTCCTAATGGACAGGGGGGGACACTCCTAATGGACAGGGGGACACTCCTAATGGACAGGGGGGCACTCCTAATGGACAGGGGGCACTCCTAATGGACAGGGGGGGACACTCCTAATGGACAGGGGGACACTCCTAATGGACAGGGGGGCACTCCTAATGGACAGGGGGGCACTCCTAATGGACAGGGGGGCACTCCTAATGGACAGGGGGGACACTCCTAATGGACAGGGGGACACTCCTAATGGACAGGGGGGACACTCCTAATGGACAGGGGGGGACACTCCTAATGGACAGGGGGACACTCCTAATGGACAGGGGGACACTCCTAATGGACAGGGGGGACACTCCTAATGGACAGGGGGACACTCCTAATGGACAGGGGGGGGACACTCCTAATGGACAGGGGGGACACTCCTAATGGACAGGGCGCTCCTAATTATTCTGGGCGATGAGAGCCTCATTCCCCCATCATTAAGAGGAAAGGTGCTGGAACGGGAGCACCAAGAGCACCCATGGGTGCTGCCAACGGAAGAAATAACAAGAAGCTGTTTGTGACGCTATAACAAGAAGCTGTTTGTGACGCTGCCCAAATGGAGGAGAAAGTGGGACGGTGCGAATGCTGCTCTTGGGGATGGAAGGTGCTGCCTCTCGCTGTCTGGGATTGTCCCCAATGGCAGTGAATCCACGGCTGCTTCATCGCAATCTGCCCGGCTCCACCCACACTGCCTGTCAATCACTCTGCTGGAGCAGCTTCCTATTGGCTGTCTTCATCTGATGGATTGTCAAAAGCCTCATTGATTCATTGCACAAGGTACCACACGGTAAGTTGTTGCTTAAGGTTAAATCTCACAGGATCTGGGTGAGAGTTAAATGGATACAAAATTAGCTTGAGAGGGTGATTGTAGAGGGTTGTTTCTCAAACTGGAGGCCTGTGACCAGCGGTGTGCCTCAGGGATCAAAGCTGGGTCCACTGTTATTTGTCATTTATATTAATAACGTGAATGAGAATTATAGGAAACATGGTTACTAAGTTTGCAGACAACACCAAGATTGGTGGCATGGTGGACAATGAAGAAAGTTATGAAGAAAGGCGAATGGGATGCTGACCTTCATAGCGAGGGGGATTGAATATAAAAGTAGGGAGGTCTTGCTGCAGCTGTATAGGGCACTGGTGAGACCGCAGCTGGAGTACTGTGTGCAGTTTTGGGCGCCGTACCTGCGCAAGGATATTTTGGCCCTGGAGGGAGTGCAGAGGAGGTTTACTAGGCTGATACCGGAGTTGAGGGGATTGAGCTATGAGGAGAGGCTGAATAAACTAGGCTTGTACTCGTTAGAGTTTAGAAGAATGAGGGGAGATCTCATTGAGACGTATAAGATGATGAATGGGATGGATAGGATAGAGGTGGAGAGACTCTTCCCGCTCAAAAAAGACAGTAGGACTAGGGGGCACAGCCTCAAGATAAAGGGGAGGCGGTTTAGAACGGAGTTGAGGAGGAACTTCTTCACTCAAAGGGTGGTGAATCTCTGGAATTCTCTGCCCGTTGAAGTGGTGGAGGCTGCCTCGCTAAATATTTTTAAGAAGCGGGTTGATGGGTTCTTGATAAGAGAGGGGATTAAGGGTTATGGGGAGAGGGCGGGAAAGTGGAACTGA
This sequence comes from Carcharhinus amblyrhynchos, assembly GCF_965287045.1. Taxonomy (NCBI): domain Eukaryota; kingdom Metazoa; phylum Chordata; class Chondrichthyes; order Carcharhiniformes; family Carcharhinidae; genus Carcharhinus; species Carcharhinus amblyrhynchos. Next base: position 9,717 of record NW_027649796.1, read on the forward strand.
TCCACTATCAGATCAGCCATGATCTTATTGAATGGCGGGGCAGGCTCGAAGGGCTAGATGGCCTACTCCTGCTCCTATTTCTTATGTTCTTATGTTCTTATCTCCAATTGCAGTGGGATCTTGATCAATTGGGTCAGTGGGCTGACGAACAGCAGATGGAGTTTAATTTAGGCAAATGGGAGGTGATGTATTTTGGTAGATTGAAGCAGGGCAGGACTTACTCAGTTAATAGTCGGGCGTTAGGGAGAGTTACAGAACAAAGAGATCTTGGGGTACAGGTTCATAGCTCCTTGAAAGTGGAGTCACAGGTGGACAGAGTGGTGAAGAAGGCACTCGGCAAGCTTGGTTTCATCGGTCAGAACATTGAATACAGGAGTTGGGACATCTTGTTGAAGATGTACAAGACATTGGTAAGGCCACACTTGGAATACTGTGTACAGTTCTGGTCACCCTATTACAGAAAGGATATTATTAAACTAGAAAGAGTGCAGAAAAGACTGCTTTTCTAGGCTGCTACCAGGACTTGCATTGAGTTACAAGGACCGACTGGATAGACTGGGACTTTTTTCTCTGGAGCATAGGAGGCTGAGGGGTGATCTTACAGAGGTCCATAAAATAATGAGGGGCACAGATCAGCGAGATAGTCAATATCTTTTCCCAAAAGTAGGGGAGTCTAAAACTAGAAGGCATAGGTTTAAGGTGAGAGGGGAGAGATACAAAAGTGTCCAGAGGGGCAATTTTTTTCAGTGAGGGTGATGAGTGTCTGGAACAAGCTGCCAGAGGTAGTGATGGAAGTGGGTACAATTTTTAGGTGGCACAGTGGTTAGCACTGCTGTTTCACAGCTCCAGGGACCCGGGTTCGATTCCCGGCTCAGGTCACTGTCTGTGTGGAGTTTGCACATTCTCCCCGTGTCTGCATGGGTTTCCTCTGGGTGCTCCAGTTTCCTCCCACAGTCCAAAGATGTGCGGGTTAGGTTGATTGGCTATGCTAAGAAATTGCCCCTTAGAATCCAGGGATGTGTAGGGATTAGTGGGTATAATATGTCGGGATATGGGGGCAGGGCCTGGGTGGGATTGTGTTCAGTACAGACTCCATGGGCCGAAGGGCCTCTTTCTGCACTGTAGGGTTTCTATGAATTTTATCTGTTAAAAAGCATTTAGACAGTTACACGGGTACGATGGGTAGAGAGGGATATGGGCCAAACACTGCCAATTGGGATGAGCCTAGGGGTTTATAGAAAGGGGCAGCAGGGACATGTGGGGCTGAAGGGTCTGTTTCCACGCTGGAAACCTCAATGATTCTGAGTGATGACGCAATGAGGTCCCGCCCACTCTGACGTAGTTTGAGGGGACGCTCTGACGTCATTGCTCACGCACAGCAAATGACCTGCGCTGGCCAATAGGCGAGCCGGAAGCCAGCAGCCGCCGCCCGAAGCGCGGAGTTCGGGCGCCGTGCCGCTTTTTGCGGCGCAGGCGGTGGTTTCCGAACAGCGAGAAGACCGAATTTGTGAATAAAGGTAAGGAATTAAATGCGAGGAAAGAGTCTCAACTTCAAAGGCGCCGTCTCTCGCTGGCTGGGAGTGTCCCCAATGGTAGCGAATTCACGGCGAGTCACTGCTGCATCGCAATCTACCCGAGTGGACCCACCGTGCCTGGCTGTCAATCATTCTGCTGAGGCGGGTTCTTATTGGTTGTGTTCAGTTGACGGACAGCAGAATGCACCAATAGGGAATGAGGGTGCCGTGAGGTCCCGTCCAGTTGGTGAAAGAGCGCGGTCAGTGCTTTTGCGCGCTGTTGGGGCGGGGCGGGGCGGGTCTGATGTCACGACGGTCGCCTCGTGATCGGAGCTGACCAATCGGTGAGCAGGAAACTACCAATGAGGAATGTTCACAGAATGAGGTCCCCGCCCGTTTGGTGAAGGGGCCGTTAAACCGTTTTTGCGCGCGGCGGTGGCGGGGGGGTCGGTCGCCTGACGTCACGTGACCGGGATTTGAACAACGGGCGGGCCGGACGGAAACCAGCGGCCGCCGGCGCCCCGAGTGCGCGTGCGCCGACTTCACTCCGGGAGGGTTGCGCGCCGGAGCAGTGCCGTTTGTCAGTGCGGGGATTTGTGAATAACGGTAAGGAATTAACATAAGAACATAAGAAATAGGAGCAGGAGTAGGCCATCTGGCCCTTCGAGCCTGCCCCGCCATTCAGTAAGATCATGGCTGATCTGTCATAGCTCAGTTCCACTTTCCCGCCCTTTCCCCATAACCCTTAATCCCCTCTCTTATCAAAAACCCATCAACCCGCTTCTTAAAAATATTTAGCGAGGCAGCCTCCACCACTTCAACGGGCAGAGAATTCCAGAGATTCACCACCCTTTGAGTGAAGAAGTTCCTCCTCAACTCCGTTCTAAACCGCCCCCCCTTTATCTTGAGGCTGTGCCCTCTAGTCCTACTATCCTTCCTGAGCAGGAAGAGTCTCTCCACCTCTATCCTATCCATCCCATTCATCATCTTATACGTCTCAATGAGATCTCCCCTCATTCTTCTAAACTCTAACGAGTACAAGCCTAGTTTATTCAGCCTCTTCTCATAGCTCAATCCCCTCAACTCCGGTATCAGCCTAGTAAACCTCCTCTGCACTCCCTCCAGGGCCAAAATATCCTTGCGTAGGTGCGGCGCCCAAAACTGCACACAGTACTCCAGCTGCGGCCTCACCAGTGCCCTGTACAGCCGCAGCAAGACCTTCCCTACTTTTATATTCAATCCCCCTCGCTATGAAGGCCAGCATCCCGTTCGCCTTCCTGACCACCTGCTGCACCTGCAGGCTGGGTGCCGAGAAAAAGTTTCAACTTCAAAATTCAGCTTCAGGATTAAAATGGTGATTTACTGTGTAAATACAGCGTGTCTCTGTATAATATTAACAGAGCCGGCGGTGGGGGGGGGGTGGGATGGTCAGTTACACTGTGAGGCGGCACGGTGGGGGCTCAGTGGTTGGTGCTGCGCTCTCACAGCGTCAGGGAGGCCCCGGCTTCAATTGGCGGCCTTGGGCTCAGTGTCTGTGTGGAGTCTGTACGTTGTCCCCGTGTCTGCGGGGGGAGCCTTTCCTCACACTCTCCAAACATCAGCAGCATAGGGTCACTGGGCAGGATCAGTTACTGCTCAGGGGGAGGGTAAACAGTGGAATAGGGTCTGGCTGGGATTGTGGTCAGTACAGACTGGATGGACCAAATGGCCGCCTCCTGCACTGCAGCAATTGGATGATTCTCTGTTTCATAGAAGGATCCCAGTTATTACAATCTTTACCTTGTACCTGTAAACACCATCTAAATTGTATGAGTAAAGACAGCAACCTCAGTTATATCAGTCTGGGCCCGGTATGACCATTTGCAGAACAGGAAACTAAATTACTTTTACAGCTGCACGTTCAGCAAATGGAAGGAAACTGACTGAGAGCTTGATTAAATATGAGGATATGTGTACTTTCATAGTGCAACACGTGTATTGTCACAGCAGCCCCAAATCCCAAACTCTATCTCTAAAGACAGAGAGAGATGGACTGACACCCACAATGTCTGTGCGTCATGGAAATCCCCTCCCCACCCTTTTGCCCTTTCTGGGCTTAAATTGTGTAAATTTCTCCTTGCCTTTGTCTGCAGTCTGGACACACCCTGGCATGCCTTGTTGCTGTCTGTCGGCTATGGGCCCCAGTAGATGGCCATTCATGTGTGAGTCCTCCCCCTTTATCATCAGGACCTAGGGTGGAGGGTTTTGCATGCAGCAACAGCATATAATCACAGGTTGAGTTGGTTCATAGACCAAAATTATGTCTGTAACTTTTGCAACCTCGGGGAGTCGATAGACAACATATCTGTGGGTTGTCAAAGGCTAACTTCATTTTTAGTCTCCTGATGGGAATTCCACTCGAAGCACCGATCTTTGGGCACCCGTTATGGAGGGGGACGGGAATGGAGGAGAAGCTCCTCGTGCCTGTTCCTGGGCTTGGCCAAGCTGGCCATTAATCGGTCCAAGCTGAGTGGGCCGTCCATCCCGACTGTTCACCCATCTACCGCAACTATGTTCACTGCCAGGTGAAAGGGAGCGTACGATCTCTGCTGGCAACATAGAGATTCCCCTTATGTGGGGGCATTGCAGGAATTGGACTATATTGGACTACAGGTGCAGCAGGTGGTCAGGAAGGCAAATGGGATGCTGGCCTTAGCGAGGGGGATTGAATATAAAAGTAGGGAGGTCTTGCTGCAGCTGTATAGGGCACTGGTGAGGCTGCAGCTGGAGTACTGTGTGCAGTTTTGGTCGCCGCACTTACGCAAGGATATTTTGGCCTTGGAGGGAGTGCAGAGGAGGTTTACTAGGCTGATACCGGAGTTGAGGGGGTTGAACTATGAGGAGAGGCTGAATAAACTAGGCTTGTACACGTTAGAGTTTAGAAGAATGAGGGGAGATCTCATTGAGACATATAAGATGATGAATGGGATGGATAGGATAGAGGTGGAGAGGCTCTTCCCGCTCAGAAAGGACAGCAGGACTAGAGGGCACAGCCTCAAGATAAAGGGGGGGGGCGGTGGTTGAGAATGGAGTTGAGGAGGAACTTCTTCACTCAAAGGGTGGTGAATCTCTGGAATTCTCTGCCCGTTGACATGGTGGAGGCTGCCTCGCTAAATATATTTAAGATGCGGGTTGATATGTTTTTGATAGGCAAGGGGATTAAGGGTTATGGGGAGAGGGCGGGAACGTGGAACTGAGACACGACAGATCAGCCATGGTCTTATTGAATGGTGGGGCAGGCTCGAGGGGCTAGATGGCCTACTCCTGCTCCTAGTTCTTATGTTCTTAACTCCTTTCATCACGTTTCTTTTTTTTAAGTTTACTTTGAGATTCTGTTCATTTTTATGATGCGGCATTTTAATTGATGCCTCAATTTATTGATTTGGTTTATTTGGTTAAGATGTAAAATGTCACTGGCATCTCAATCTCTGAACCTTTCTCTCTGATGCCAACAGTCAGTCACATTGCAGAGTTGCCCCTCAACCATTTTAGCAAAGAGCAGAGGGCTTTCCTGTGTCAGCAGTTGCTGCTCCCCTGGGAAGGGTGAGTGATGGAGGGAGAAGGGACGGGTTAGGGGGAGGTTGAGATGGAATGAGAGGTGGAGGGAGAATGAATTGTAGTTTGCAGTGGTTAGAAAAAAAACATTTGTACAAATTTACAGTTTTGAAATTTGTAGTAATTTTGAGCAAACTAAGCTGTGGATGTTCAGTGAATTGTCAGTCTGGTATATTGTGTTCAGTAACAGATGAACAATAATCTCATTGAATGAAAGTACAAACATTCTGGAGTGTTCAGTTAACTCCTGTTCCTGTAAGTTTGTAAATACCTGGTGTGGTTCCTTGATGGGATGAGGTTCCTGCTGATGTTGGAACAGAGTCTGATCAACGAAAAGTAATCTTGTCCCACACATTGGTCAAAACAATGGAGAATAGGAGAAGTGACTGGGGAAGATTGAAGTGATAGGGAGAGAGTCAGTCACAAGGTGTTTGGAACAAAGGGAGAGAGTGAGTCACAAGGTGTTTGGAAGAAAGGGAAGAACTCTCTCTCTCCCTGAACCATTTTCTTTATGGTTTTAATCCTCTCTCCCTCTGTTTCCATGCTCTGTTTCTTTTGCTCTGTTTTTCTGTCCAATATTTCCTGGATTTAATTGTGTCCATCAATGAGAATTATTAGATGTGAGCCTCATTGGATAAGGGAGAATGATTGACATCTGGATCCACCAATGAGGAGATGGAAAGCATCGAAGCTCCGGTCTTAGTGACGCAGAATGTCTATGCGCAGAATGTCACAGCCGGCAATGTGCATGCACCAGCCTGTTCACTGTGTGTGAGAGAGAACAGTGTTAGAATAGAAACAGCATCAACACAGTATATCTAGGTGATTCTACACTGAATAGACAAAGCATTATAATAGAGTATATCTGGGTGATTCTAGTCTGAATACAGAACATATCGTTAAATCATAGAATTCCTGCAATGCAGGAATTCTGCCATTCAGCCCATTGAGTCTGCACTGAGCACAATTCTATCCAGGCCCTATTACCCGTAACCCCACATATTTACCCTGCTAATCTCCCTAACACTAAGGTCAATTTAGGATGGCTAACTAACCTAAGTCTGACAACACCAGGTTTTAGTCCAACCTATTTATTTGATAATATACTCAAATAAATAGGTTGGACTAAAACCTGGTGTTGTCAGACTTTTTACTGTGTTTACGCCACTCCAACGCCGGCATACCCACATCATAACTAACCTAACCCACACATCTTTGGACTGTGCAAGGATATTGGAGTACCCGGAGGAAACCCATGCAGACACACGGAGAATGTACAAACTCGAAACAGACAGTGACCCAAGGCCAGTAATTGAACCAGGGTCCCTGGCGCTGTGAGGCAGCAGTGCTAACCGTTGTGCCACCGTGCCGCTCATAGATCTGGGTGATCAAGCCTGAATACAGAGACAGCATTATAACAGAGTGTATCTGGGTGATTCTAGGCTGAATAGAGAGAATTAACCAGACAGTCAACACTCTCTCCACTCACGTTGCCTGTACCTTTAAGATTTGATTACCTGTAAAGTATCGCATTCCAACCATAATTTTGTAAATTGAGTTTGTGTCTTTATATACCCTGTTTGTGAACAGAACTCCCACTTACCTGACAAAGGAGCAGCGCTCTGAAAGCTATTGGTTTCTGCTACCAAATAAACCTGTTGGACTTTAACCTGGCATGTCAGACTTTTACTGTTTACATCTTCACATCATGACTACTATCGATGTCTCACGTGCCAGGGACCCGGGTTCAGTTCTGTCCTCGGGTCACTGTCTGGGTGAGGCTTGCACATTCTCTCCGTATCTGTAAAGGAATTAAGGGTTATGGTGAGTGGGTGGGTAAGTGGAGACAAGTCCATGAAAAGATCACCCATGATATTATTGAAGGCGGAGTAGACTTGAGGGGCCAGATGGCCTGCCCCTGCTCCTAGTTCTTATGTCTGTGTGGGTTTCTTCCTACAGTCCAAAGATGTGCGGGTTAGATTGATTGGTCATGCTAAATTGATTAGCAGAGTAAATATATGGGGTTACCAGAATAGGGTCTGGGTAGGATTGTCAGTGTAGACGCGATGGGCCAAATGAGCCCCTTCTTCACTCTCAGGATTCTGTGAAGCCCCAGATTGAAAATTAGGATAGTCTGCTGAGACATTTTGTAACCTTTATTAATGTGTCCAATGAAAATATAGTACTTCAAATATTTCCAACACTCCTATTGAAATTCCCTGTTCACTTCACTGGATGGACTGTCCCAGGATTGAGGAAATTGTCATTCTAATTGAAACATTTCCAACAGTCTTATTCAATCTTTCTTTCAGGTCTAGTTTATGGGATGGCCTGGGAATGAGGAAAATTGTCATTCTTGTTCACCTGGCACTATTTGTCACTTTTTTTCTCTCCTGCTTTAATCAGATCTCCGATGAATGCTGGATTAGTTGAGAAAATCCACAGCTGGAAGTAAGCAAGGGGTGTGGACTGCTGGACTGTAAGAGGTGAACCAGTGGAGGATTGAGTGTGCCAACCAGAGAGAGACCTTGAGATTGAAAGAACTTCCATATATTTGGAGAGGAAGGCGAGAGAAAATTGCATTTACTCTCGTCCTGTGGACAGTACACAAAGGTAATCAGGTGAGATCAGAAATGCTGAGTGAGAGATATGGAGGGTCTGAGCACTGAGTCCAATTATCTAGGATAAAGTGTTATTTACTGTCAAGCGGATTAGTTTTTGTCTCCTTAAACTTTAATAAAACTGCAGTGTTTGGTCTTGTTATATCAGTTGCACCATTTTGAAATCGCAGCTTCAGAGTTAATTAAAGACAAACTGTTTGACTGTTTTGGGATTAATCTTTCTCTTAACTGAGAGAGTGTGATGGTGGTTTTGTTGTTCCCGTTTTCAGTTATATTTGCTGATGGATTTCCTCTGCCAGGGTAACAATCTGACTGATCTCAATATGAGAGGCAGAGGTATGGGCACATACGTAGAGAGGAATTGGATGGGTGGGGGCTCATGTGAGAGGCAGGATTTTGGAGATAGACGAAAGCAATCAGATATGCAAGGCAGCAGGAGAGGGAGACCAGGGCAAACAGACAGGAGTGAAGGAGAAGCAGAGAGGTGGAGAGAGACTAATGCAGACAGGCAAGGAAGTTTGAAACTGAGATGGCAAGTGACAAAGCAGCAAGGCTAAACATGGGGCAATAATGTTAATTAAAGAGGGCATTAGTCGTGTAGTCAGAGATGACCTTTAGTTCTTGAAGATCAAAGTATAAAATCAGTTGGGCGACCCTAAGAAACAGCCAGGGGCAAAAACCATTGGTGTGAAGTGTTTGTAGGTCACCAAGCAGCAGATGGAATGTGAATTTCAGGTATATCAGGAAGTTCGAGGTGTGTTTAAGAAGGGTAATGCATCTACATACAGACTCAGTGAAACCTAATTAGTACTAATGTGTGGGGAATGAATTATTTGAAAGAATACTGAGCCATTCCCAGAAAGGAATGTGTTCCAATAATGGCTAATGGATTGTGTCGGATCTAAGGAAACAGCATCTACAGTTGATCTGGATTTATGGTTTAGGAGTAGGTTGAGTATCCAAACAGGAATGCCTTTCATCCACTCCAAAAGTAGAGTCCACTGGCATTCTTTGCCTCAGCAGTATTTTCTTCTTTTGGTTGGCACAGAAACGTAGAACAGTACAGCACAGTAGAGGCCTGTCAGCTCTCAATGTTATGTCAAAACCCAAGATCAGGCTATCCCACTCCCTATCATTCTGCCACATCGGTACAGGAAGACTACATGTGTCTGTGTCTGTGTTTACATTGTCCTTCCCTGCCAGCCTTGTGCACGATGTTATACTGGTTAGACGACAGTGTGAGAGCCCAGTGCTGTATTCTCGCTGAGGCTATGGCAGGAATGCCCTTGGATTCACTGAAAAGACTCATCAGTGGCTTATGGTCTGTACGTATGGTGAATGAAAGACCATAAAGATACTGATGGAAATGTTTCACAGTGAAATTGATGGCTACACCTTCCTTGTCTAACTGAGACTATACCTTCTCAGCTTCTGTCAGCATATAAGATGTAAAACCAATGTCCTCCATCAGATGAGGGAGTACTACCCCAACAATGAGACGTTGCATGGTAGTGAGAGTTTCTGGCTTGTTCAGCGATTGAGCAGATTAACTAATTGCAACAGAGCCTTCACATCCTTGAAAACTTTCTTTTATGCTGAACCCCTCACTTTCATTTGGTTTCTTTGTGAAGTAGTATATACAGTGGTCCCAACACTGCTGTAAGGTCTGGCAAAAACTTCCCGTAATAGTGAACCAAACCCAAAAATGACCTGAGCTCAGACACATTCTTGAACTATTTTTTCCAACACCATTAATTCACATGCCGTGCTGGAGATGCAATGCTATTTCTGAAGACTCTTAACACTTGATTCAGGGTGCTGAGGTGCTTCTCCTCAGTTTTCCCTATAATTAGATGTCCTATAAATGAACTACTACAGGAGGAAAACCTTGTCACAGATTATCCATTGTTCCCAGCACGGTTTGAAAATAGAAACTTTAGGCCTCCAGGTAATCATGTCTTCGCACAGTATCATCATTTTTAATAACAGGGATATTTGATGCTCCCCAACTGAATGGACTCATCGAGTGGCTGCAAAGGCTGGAATCAAACTCCTCCTCCTCCACTTTACCATTCATCCCAGTTCTACAGAATTTTACTGAGCCAGCCATGTTCTATAGATAAGGTTCCTTCCCTTTTACCACAAGGACATGTGTTTTTCTTTTCTATTGCATGTAATGCCCATTTCTAACACCTGAAACAATGATATGGGCTCTCTGGTGTACATCTGAAGTTTGATCGCTGACTGAATAAGGGCTGGTGCCTTGTCAGAATCCCAAGTTATCTTGCTGGTCCTTTCACTGATTACGGAGTCAGACGCTCCCGTGTCCAGCACAATTTTGGTTTGTTTTCCACCGATCTCCACTATTGCATAGAACGTAGAACATTACAGCGCAGTACAGCCCTTCAGCCCTTGATGTTGCACCAACCTGTGAAACCAATCTAAAGCCCAATTAACCTACCCTATTCCAATATCATCCATAGATAGGTTTCACATGCCCCTCACTCGCATTAAACATGTTGTAAGAGTGCTCCGAGAGCAAAGAAAAGTACACAAGAACAAGCCTTTTGGCCCTCCAAGTCTGTGCCAATTATGATGCGCTAACTGAATTAAAAAGCCCTTCTGCCCTTACTCGGTCTGTATCCCTCTATTTATTCCCTATTCGTGTACCCATCCAGATGCCCTTTAAGTGTTACGAATGTGCCTGCATCAACCATCTCCTTAGGCAGCATGTTCCAAGCACCAACCATTCTCTGTGTGGAAAAATTTCCCCTGCACATTTCTCTTAAAATTACCCCCTCACATTGAACCCTTTTATTGACAGTTGCACATTGGGGAAACAGTTTCTAAATATGCACCATACCTGTACATCTCATAATTTTCTAAACCTCTATCAGGTCTCCACTCAGCCTCTGCCTGCCAGTGAAAACAATTCTCATTTATTCAACCTCTCACCATAGCCAACACCCTTGAGACCAGGCAACATCCTGGTGACCCTTATTTCCGCTTTCCAAAGCTTCCACATTCTTCTGGTCTTGTGACGATCAGAACTGCGCGCCATACTTCAAATGCGGCCTAACCAAGTTTTTATTTGCCAATGCTTGTGCTCAATGCCCTGGGCATATGGCTTAATCACAATGGCCACCTTTTAGGGAACTGTGGACCTGCACACCCAGATCGGTCTGTGTCTTAATGTTCCAAAGGGTTCTGTCATTTACAGTACAATTCACGCATAAATTTCATGCTCCAAAATGTACTACCTCACATTTGTCCAAATTAATTTTAATTTGCCATTTCTGTGCCCAAGTCTATCTACGTAGAGAAAAACTGCAGCAGGCGACGGTGCAGAGGGACCTCGGGGTCCTTGTGCATGAGTCGCAAAAAACCCAGCCTGCAGGTGCAGCAGGTGGTCAGGAAGGCGAATGGGATGCTGGCCTTCATAGCGAGGGGGATTGAATATAAAAGTAGGGAGGTCTTGCTGCAGCTATATAGGGCATTGGTGAGGCTGCAGCTGGAGTACTGTGTGCAGTTTTGGGTGCCGTACTTACGCAAGGATATTTTGGCCTTGGAGGGAGTGCAGAGGAGGTTTACTAGGCTGATGCCGGAGTTGAGGGGGTTGAGTTATGAGGAGAGGCTGAATAAACTAGGCTTGTACTCGTTAGAGTTTAGAAGAATGAGGGGAGATCTCATTGAGACATACAAATGATGAATGGGATGGATAGGATAGAGGTGGAGAGACTCTTCCTGCTCAGAAAGGACTGTAGGACTAGGGGGCACAGCCTCAAGATAAAGGGGAGGCGGTTTAGAACGGAGTTGAGGAGGAACTTCTTCACTCAAAGGGTGGTGAATCTCTGGAATTCTCTGCCCGTTGAAGTGGTGGAGGCTGCCTCGCTAAATATTTTTAAGACGCGGGTTGATGGGTTTTTGATAAGAGAGCGGATTAAGGGTTATGGGGAGAGGGCGGGAATGTGGAACTGAGCCACGACAGATCAGCCATGATCTTATTGAATGGCGGGGCAGGCTCGAAGGGCTAGATGGCCTACTCCCGCTCCTATTTCTTATGTTCTTATATCCTGTTATAAACTCAGCACTATCACCCTCTCCACCAATCTTCATCTCACCCGCAAACTTTCTAATCAGGACATCCACGTTTTCCTACAAATAAAATAGGCCCCGTCACTGGCCTCTGCAGAACACTATTGCCTACAGATCAACATTTTGAAGAAAAAAATACCCTTGCCCTGCTGCTTTCTGGAACAAATTTTCCCGTTCTGCTCACCATGGGAATCAAAGCCGAGGAGGGGTGGATCACGGAAAGGCCCGTTGACCTTGGGTTGGATTTTACAGTCCATATAACCAATGTCCACAGCCCTTCCCTCATCAATTATCTTTGCCACTTCTTTGAAAACCTCGATCAATTTGGTGAGACGTGACTTCCCCTTACAAACCGTGCTGCCTGACACAAGCTCGTCAACTTCTTCCAAATGTATACGTATCCTGTCTTTAAGTAGTTTCAGCAAATGTTTTACCACCATAGAGATTAGGCTCACAAACCTTTGATTTCCTGGAATATGCCTTTCTTTCTGAAACAAGGGATCAACAATGGCTATTCTCCAGTCCTCTGGAATCTCGCCTGTGGTTAGAGAGGATGTGAAGATTTTTTTTACTCCCCTATTTCTTTCCTCCCACAGTAAACTGGGTTGATCCCATCTGGCCCCGGGGACTTGTCTACCTTAGTGCAATTTAGGAGAGCTACCTCTTCCTCCTTCGATATATTGACATTCGTTAGAGTGGCCTCACCATTCTTCATGCACAACTCCTTGATGAATACGGATACAAAGTACTCATTAAGGATCTCACCGCCTTCCTTTGGTCCACACAACTTCTCTCCATTGCCCATGAGTGGGCCTATTCTTTCTTGGGCTACCCTCTTGCTCCGAATACAGGCATAAAAGACCTGGGATTCTCCTTCACCCTGTTTGCTGAAAATGTTTTATGGCCCTTTTTCGCCCCCCTAATTCGGCCTTAAAGTTCCTTCCTATTTTCTCTATACTCCTCAGGGGCTTTGTCAGTTTTTTAGTTGCTGAGACCTATTGTATGTTTTCTTTTTGACTAAGCTTACAATTTTCCTGGTCATCCATAGTTTCCGAATTCTGGCATTTCTTTCCTTCGTTTTTCCGGCTCAGGCATGCCCTGCATTTCAATCAATTGGCCTTTAAAAGCTTCCCACATGAGAGAGGTGGATTTGTCTTCAAAGAGCTGCTCCCAATCCACATTCCCCTGTTCCTGTCTAATTTGGATGTATTTGGCCCTTGTCCAATTGAACCGAGGGTCACTCTTGTCCTTATCTATTACTATCCAAAGTCTTTTGGAATTATATGGAATCCTTTGCTCCTGTATCTTCTTTGAGCTTTCCAGGTGACGTGCAGCTGACTGATGCTTTTTTTCAAGTTTGAATTCCTTTGCTCCGCCTTTGACTTGCTCTTGGCATCTTTGCAGTTCTTTGATAAATGCCCACTTTTTTTTTTGCAGTGATAACAAACAGCATCAAAACATTTACAATGATTCACGTAGTGTGTCCCTCAACACCTGACACATTCCATTGCTTTCACCTTTCTCCTTGCTGCCTCTTGCTTTCAAAGAAGAACAACAACCCAGCACGGGAAACAGGCCCTTCGGCCCAATGAGCCCGCGCCGCCGCATCCTCCTACACCTGCCCTGCGTGTCTGCGAGTGGAACCCCTAACTTAGCCAGATTCAGGGGAGAATAGTGTCAATTTGGTATACCAATCAGCCTAAGAGCACACCTTTGGGGTGTGGGAGGAAACCGGAGCGCCCGGAGGAAACCCACGCAACCACAGGGTGAATGCGCAAACTCCCACAGACACAGGCCCAAATCCATGTATCTGCACAGCTAGCAGTGCTAGTCACTGAGCTGTTGCGGCGCCCGTCTACCGGTCCAGGATCAAGCACACACACCGACAAGTACTAGGCCACTCCCGGAACCTCCAAGAGCAGCCCACGCACGACCCACTGTGTGCATGCCCCTTGTTTGACAACAAGGTGGACCTCCACCTGCGGAATAAAAAGACAAACGTTAACATATAAGTCTGCATTTCTGGTGTCTCCTGAGGCTCTGACCCTATTTAATACCCCCTACTATAACTCTCCATCCTTGTTTCGCTCATGTGTCTATCTAAGTAAACCTTAAACAAGTCCAACGTTCCTGCCTCCACCACCCTACTCGGTAGCGCGTTCCATACCCCCAGGACCCTCTGCGTGAAGAACCTTCCTCTCACATCCAAATTATACTTCTCCCCCCTCACCCTTAGATCATGACCTCTCGTAATTGTACCCAGTCTAGGGAGCAGCCTTTCACTATTGACTCTATCTATTCCCTTCAGTAATGATCCTCCCGCAGGATGATGCAGTGCCGCCTTCTGCTCACCACCATTGGTCTTAAGAACATAAGAACATAAGAAATAGGAGCAGGAGTAGGCCATCTAGCCCTTCGAGCCTGCCCCGCCATTCAATAAGATCATGGCTGATCTGTCGTGGCTCAGTTCCACTTTCCCGCCCTCTCCCCATAACCCTTAATCCCCTCTCTTATCAAAAACCCATCAACCTGCTTCTTAAAAATATTTAGCGAGGCAGCCTCCACCACTTCAACGGGCAGAGAATTCCAGAGATTCACCACCCTTTGAGTGAAGAAGTTCCTCCTCAACTCCGTTCTAAACCGCCTCCCCTTTATCTTGAGGCTGTGCCCCCTAGTCCTACTGTCTTTTTTGAGCGGGAAGAGTCTCTCCACCTCTATCCTATCCATCCCATTCATCATCTTATACGTCTCAATGAGATCTCCCCTCATTCTTCTAAACTCTAGCGAGTACAAGCCTAGTTTATTCAGCCTCTCCTCATAGCTCAACCCCCTCAACTCCGGTATCAGCCTAGTAAACCTCCTCTGCACTCCCTCCAGGGCCAAAATATCCTTGCACAGGTGCGGCGCCCAAAACTGCACACACTACTCCAGCTGCGGCCTCACCAATGCCCTATACAGCTGCAGCAAGACCTCCCTACTTTTATATTCAATCCCCCTCGCTATGAAGGCCAGCATCCCATTCGCCTTCCTGACCACCTGCTGCACCTGCAAGCTGGGTTTTTGCGACTCATGCACAAGGACCCCGAGGTCCCTCTGCACCGTCGCCTGCTGCAGTTTTTCGCCACGTAAGTAATAGTCCTTCCTACCATTCTTCCTACCAAAGTGGACCACCTCACACTTGCCAACATTAAATTCCATTTGCCATTTCCTGGCCCATTCGCCCAGCCTATCTAGATCCTTCTGCAGACTCTCCACACCCTCCGCACAATTTGCCTTTCCCCCAATCTTGGTGTCATCAGCAAATTTTGACACCCTGCACTCGGTTCCCTCCTCCAGATCATCTATATAAATGGTAAATAGCTGAGGCCCCAGCACCGACCCCTGGGGCACCCCACTAGTCACCAACCGCCAATCCGAATAGCACCCATTGACCCCCACTCTCTGCCTCCTATTTGACAACCAATCCTCTATCCACGCTAACACCCTACCCCCAACTCCATGTCCCCTGACCTTCTGCAATAACCTCTTGAGGTACCTTGTCAAACGCCTTCTGAAAATCCAGAAAGACCACATCCACCGGCTCTCCTCTATCCACTGCCCTAGACACATCCTCATAGAACTCCAGTAAATTTGTCAGACACGACTTCCCTTTAATGAAACCGTGTTGCGTCCGCCCAATCAAGCAATTCCCTTCAAGATGCCTCGCAATTTCCTGCTTAATGACGGATTCTAACATTTTACCTACCACAGACGTTAAACTAACCGGCCTATAATTCCCCGCCTTTTGCCTGGCACCCTTCTTAAACAACGGCGTAACATTAGCCGTTTTCCAATCTTCCGGCAATTCCCCGGAATCCAGTGACGTTTGGAAAATAACCACCAAGGCATCCACTATAACCTCCGCCATTTCTTTCAGAACCCTCGGATGCATTCCATCCGGTCCTGGGGACTTGTCCACAATCAGCCCCTCCAGTCTGTCGAGCACCACCTCTCTAGTAACAGTAATGTCATTAAGACCCTCCATTCCTACCACCTTTCCATCGCTAACACCCGGCAAATTATTCACGTCCTCTTCCGTGAAGACAGAAACAAAAAAGTTATTCAAGACCTTAGCCATATCCCCATCCCCTACCACTAGCTCCCCTTTCTCATTCTCTAAAGGACCAACGTTCACCCTAGCCAGCCTCTTCCTTTTTATATATTTATAAAAACTCTTGCTATCCTTTTTTATATTAAGTGCTAGCCCAGCCTCATAGCTTCTCCTACCCTCCTTTATCAACTTCTTTGTCAATCTTTGTTGACATTTAAACCTTTCCCAATCCTCTTCTCGCCCACTGCTCTTAGCTACTCTAAATTCCTCCGCTTTTAATTTAACACTTTCCTTCACCGCCTTCGTTATCCACGGCTTATTACCTCTCTTCCTACTGTCCTTTTTAACCATCGGAATAAATTTCTGCTGAGCACCAAGAAAGATCTCCTTAAAGATCCTCCACTGCTCCTCAGCAGACCTACCTTCCAACGCACTCCCCCAGTCCACATTCGCCAATTCTTCTCTCATCCTACCATACTCCCCTCTATTCAAACAAAGGACGCGTGTCCGGGAACCCACTTTCTCCTCCTCCATCTGCACCAGAAACTCCACCATACAATGATCACTCTCTCCAAGAGGATCCTTCACTGCAAGGTCCCTAATTCTACCCGCCTCATTACATAGCACCAGATCCAAGATAGCTCGCTCCCTCGTCGGCTCCAACACACAAATAAGTGCGGCGTGCAGGAATGGGACGGCAGTAGTTATGGGAGATTTCAATCTGCATATTGATTGGTCGACCCATGTTGGACGAGGTGGGCTCGAGGAGGAGTTCTTGGAATGCTGCCGGGATAATTTCCTTGAACAGTCTTTTACATTGCAGCCATTTCCATGCATTGAAAGTCACTGTGGCTTCACCCCATAACTGATGCCGGCTCAGTGTGTGCGAGGACGGGTCATTGGGGTTGATGAGGAATAAATCCGGATCTGTTCAGATGACCAGAGCCTCGCTGGAATGATATTGTAAATTTAGTGTTAAATTGAAGAGACCCATAAGGGAGAATGAATTTGTGCTTTGGGATTTTTTTCCACAAAATCAGACACACTGAAAATATGAGTTGTTGTGTGAGATTAAGAATGAAATGGGTAGCTGCATTTTACATTGTTGGTTTTAAACCTTGGTTGTAAATTATTGCTGTTGAATAACTTTTGAGTTCTCAAGTGAAGGAATGAAATGTCTGAATCACTTTTCCATTTCCATATTGGAGAAAGGAGAGGACATCAGCTGAGTTTGATCAGGGGGTACAGGTATAGGGACACAGACACTGACACATCCACACGAGTGGAGAATATGGAGCCACGTGCATTTGTATAGCATCTTAACATAGCAAAACATCCCAAGACACTCGACAAGAGAAAAATTCAGTGGGAAACAAAAGGCATAAAACATTGGAAGGAGCAGCTGGACAGGTGATTAATTTTAGTCAGATTGTTAATCTTTTTAAGGTGAATCTGAGAAGAGGGAAAAGGAAACCAGCCGAGAGGTTTCGAGAGGGAATTCCAGAGCTCAGGAGTTATAGAACATAGAACATATAGAACAGCGCAGAACAGGCCCTTCGGCCCACGATGTTGCATCGACCAGTTAAAACAATGACCCACTAACTTAAACCAATCCATTTTCGTCCATAAACCTATCCACGGATCTCTTAAACGCCCCCAAACTAGGCGCATTTACAACCGCAGCAGGCAGGGCATTCCAATCCCTCACCACCCTTTGGGTAAAGAACCTACCCCTGACATCCGTCCTATAACTACCCCCCCTTAATTTAAAGCCATGCCCCCTCGTGCTAGCTTTCTCCATCCGAGGAAAAAGGCTATCACTGTCCACCCTATCTAAACCTCTAATCATCTTATATGTTTCAATAAGATCCCCTCTTAGCTGCCTTCTTTCCAGCGAAAACAACCCCAAATCCTTCAGTCTCTCCTCATAGGACCTCCCCTCCATACCAGGCAACATCCTGGTAAACCTCCTCTGCACCCTCTCCAAAGCCTCCACATCCTTCCTGTAATGTGGGGACCAGAACTGCACACAGTACTCCAAGTGCGGCCGCACCAGAGTGGTGTACAGTTGCAACATGACGCTGTGACTCCTAAATTCAATCCCCCTACCAATAAACGCCAAGACACTGTATGCCTTCTTAACAACCTTATCTACTTGATTCCCAACTTTCAGGGATCTATGTACACATACACCTAGATCCCTCTGTTCATCCACACTATTCAAAGTCCTCCCGTTAGCCCTATACTCAACACATCTGTTATTCCTACCAAAGTGAATTACCTCACTCTTCTCCACATTAAACTCCATCCGCCACCTCTCGGCCCAGCTCTGCAACCTGTCTAAGTCTTCCTGCAAACTATGACACCCTTCCTCACAATCTACCACACCTCCGACTTTGGTGTCATCAGCAAATTTGCTGATCCACCCAACTATACCCTCATCCAGATCATTAATAAAAATCACAAACAGCAGTGGCCCCAACACAGATCCCTGAGGCACACCACTCGTAACCGAACTCCATGACGAATATTTACCATGAACCACCACCCTCTGTCTCCTATCTGCTAGCCAATTCTTGATCCAATTTCCTAGATTACCCTCCATCCCATACATCTGCATGTTCTGCAGAAGCCTACCGTGGTGAACCTTATCAAACGCCTTACTAAAATCCATCTATACCACGTCAACTGCCTTACCCCCATCCACCTCTTTGGTCACTTCCTCAAAAAACTCAATGAGGTTAGTAAGGCACGACCTACCCGCTACAAAACCGTGCTGACTATCTCCAATCAATTCATTACTCTCCAAATAACTATAAATCCTATCCCTAATAATTTTTTTTAAAACCTTGCCCACAACAGAAGTAAGACTCACCGGTCTATAATTTCCGGGGAAGTCTCTGTTCCCCTTCTTAAACAATGGGACAACATTCGCTATCCTCCAATCTTCCGGTACTATACCAGAGGCCAACGACGACCTGAAGATCAGAGCCAGAGGCTCTGCAATCACTTCTCTTGCCTCCCAGAGAATCCTAGGGTAAATCCCATCCGGACCAGGGGACTTATCTATTTTCAAACCCTCAAGAATATCCAGCACATCCTCCTTATCAACTGTAGTACTGTCTATTCTACTCCCCTGCAACCCAGTGTCTTCCTCAGCAATATTCATGTCCCCCTGCGTGAACACCGAAGAGAAATATTGGTTCAATGCCTCTCCAATCTCTTCCGGTTCCACACATAACTTCCCTCTGCTGTCTATAACTGGCCCTAATCTTGCCCTAACCAACCTTCTGTTCTTGACATACCTATAGAACGCCTTAGGATTCTCCTTAATCCTATCAGCCAAAGTCTTCTCATGTCCTCTTTTAGCCCTTCTTAACTCACTCTTCAACTCCCTCCTAGCCAATCTAAAGTTTTCTAGTGCACTACCCGAGCCCTCAATTCTCATCCGAACATAAGCCTCCTTTTTCTTTTTAACCAATGAATCAACTTTTTTAGTGCACCACGGTTCCCTAGCCCTACCAATTCCTCCTTGCCTGACAGGGACATACCTATCACGGACTCATTTCTGAACTTGCATGTCCCCACATGAACTATAACTTGGGGTTGATCTCCCTCTCCCCTAAGAGTCCTGAATACCCTTTCCGATACATCCCGGACCCCAGCCCCTGGTAGGCAACACACCAGCCCCAAGTCCTTACCATTACTTCCGACTCTCCTATCCGTCCCCTTAACTGTAGAGTCCCCAATCACGAGGCCCAATCTTTTACATCTCCTAACCTCCTGAGCTTTCACACTAGTCTCACCCCCAGAGACCTGCTCCCTTCGGTTATCCCCAGTCGATTCTTCCTCAACTGTAGCCTCCAGGACCGAAAACCTATTCTGGAGGGGAACAGCCCCAGGGGATTGTTGGCCTGAATTATGGACAAATTATCTTAAAGATACGCAACTTGTCAGATTGAGCAAGGTAGAGATGTCGCTGGTTTCTAGGGCTGCTGTTTGCTACATGAATAGGAAGAGAGGGGCCATGGAGAGATTGAAAAGCTAGCTTAAGTATTTTAGAATTGAGGTGTTGTCAGGCTGTGAGACAGTGTGGGTTGGTGAACACAGGTGAATGAACTGTGAAGTGCTGTGAATTAGTTTAGATTTTGTGAGCAGAGTTTCAGAGCGGTGAGAACATGGAGCTGGATACCAGCAGTTTGCATATTGACCCTGCTGCCAGGTTACCGAGGGGCAGCATGTCGATGAGAAATAGAAGAGGGACAATGGTAGCGATAATGGTGTGAGGGTGGCAAGAGAAAGCAATGTCACTGATTCTCTGGATGTAAAGTAATAGATAAGAATTGAACCAAGTGCCTTTGCATTTCCACTCAGCTGCACAAGGGGCAGGAGTTGGAGAAGGATGACATGGTCAGCAGGTTGCAGTTGGGTGAATGAAGATACTTCACTGACTTTTGTCAGAGTCGGATAGGATAGTATTTGTGATTTTTAACAGCGGTGACAGGGTACAAACTTGACTGTATGGAGCTTCTGCAAAAATAGTCCTGGATTTGGGAGGTAACAACATGTTCAGTGACTTTGGAGCGGGAAGTGGAAACTGGGAATGGGACAGGATTGCAAGGGTGAAGGGTGGATTTTTCAAGGGACCTGATGAGGGTGACTGGTATTTTGTGAAACAGCTGCCACTAATATCGCGGTAACATGTGTAATTGTAATATTCTGAAATATATCTTACACCACAGTGAAGATCTTAACGCTCTGCTTCAGATTTTCATATTTACATCTGACCCTGACATTGATATTATCGTTATTACAGAGTCTCAGAATCAGGGAACGTCTGTCAATATCATGGCTGAAGATTCAAACAGGGGAGAATGTTCGACATCTCCAAAAAGAATGAGATTGGACACAGGTAGGATCACAAAAAATACAGATATAATTTCTGTCTTGTCTGCTGCTCACACAGGAAGAGGGAACAGGACAGGGACTGAGTAGAAAGTGGGAGTGAGGCACCATCTAGAGCAGGTTTATCCAAAGTTCAGCCCAGGGGCTGGGTGTGATTTGTGAATCTCCTCTGTGTCCCTGGAGGCAGTTTTCAAATTGTTGTCAAACAGCTGAGTTTGAATTCAAAGAACAACACAGCACAGGAAACAGGCCCTTCGACCCAAAGAGCCCGTGCTGCCACTTTAACATTGTGCTTTCCCTCTTCCACCCATGACCCTTGTCTACGCTTATGGCACCCATATTGGAAACCAGATTGAGGGGAGAATAATTTAGGGACAATTTGTTACACCAGTCAGCCTAAGAGCACATCTTTGGGGTATGGGAGGAAACCAGAGCACCCGGAGGAAACCCAAGATTGTGCTTGGAGCTGTTCCTCTAATCAGAGGCTGTTTCTCTCTGCCGTTGCTGCTGATTGACTGACTAGTGAGTGTGAATGGGAGAAACTATCCATGATTGGTGACAGTGAACAGCGTGCTGAAGGCTGGTGTGAAAAAGAAGCAAAGGTATCTCTGGGTGGGGAAACTGCAGTGAGGCTGGAGCCTGGTGGGAGGGAACAGGCCTGGCAGGGCCGGGGTGGGTGAAGTCTTGGCAGGTCAGTAGGGTAAAATCGAATCGGGGATAAAGACGGAATGTTTGTCATTTTCATGAGACCATGGGTGTAACAGTGACTAAAGGGATGTGTGAATGAATGAGTGTATGGGAAAGGGTGTGTAGGAGAAAGAGTGACCATGTATCTGTGTGGGGTGATGAGAGTGAGAGAGAAAATTGAGATTGAGCGTATGTATTCACACTCGTCCCCACTCACTCCACATCACTGTTGAGGGCACCGTCTCAGGGGGAGGAGAGTGCATGCCATGACTTCTGTATCTATAAGTGAGTTCCATGTTTGTAAAAGGGAGAAAATCTGTGGTGAGTATCAGCGTCTGTGTCTCATTTGCATTGCTTTGTGTCACTGGGGGTGGGGGTAGCTCTGTCTCTCAGGCAAGGGGTGGTTCTCTGCCTCCTTGGCAAGGAATGGGGTCGCACTGTCTCAGTGTGGGGAGGGCTCTGTGTCTCAGTGGGGTGGGGGTCCGTCTTTCTTTTGTATTTTTTACAGCAGGATGCCAGTATTTTGAGAGCTGGTTCTCTGGGAACCGTCTCCTGTTTTGCTTTGCTAATTGTCAAAAAAATCTGACATGAAAATCTGCCAATGCTGCTGGTGGTCTACATCCCACTTTTCCAGCTGAGTTAACAGACAAAAAAAATCAGGACATTTCACCCGTTATCTCTCCAAGATTCGGCCTCTTGAGTGATTAAAAATGCATAAATGACCTCAAGTTGTAAAGGTGAACAAGCCTGATCCAGAGTGAGATCACATTTACAGGTGGAGGGAGCCCCGACATCCTCAAACTGTCCAATCGACAGCTGGGCTTTGTAAGGTTGACAAAGGGTGACTCAAACATTGTGTTCCTGAGTAACTGTGAGACATGGGCCACAGAAATAGGAGTGATAGTGGCTGGAGATTCTGCTGTCAGGGGAATAGACAGATTCTTCTACAGCCCTGGCACATCACGAATGGTAAGTTACCCCCTCGTACCAGAGGAAAGAATATCCTGGAACTGGTGGGATCGTCTTTGAGAAGGAGGAAAGACCAGAAAAGATCCATGTTTTGAAGTAGTGACACAGATGGAAAGATGTTCACAGAGGAGCTGTTAAAACTGAAGCACTGGAATGAAAAACAAAGCATGAGTTAGTGATATCGGGATTATTCTGTGCTGGGTCAGGTCAGGAGGGAAATAAGAGGCTGGTCAATGTGAAACTGTAAGGCTGGAACAGGAGTGGGGTTTCTCATTCTCGGCTTCAGAAGAAAGGGCCCCAACTGTACCATGAACCCATCAAGGACAATGGAAAGATAAGTGGAAAAGTGAGAACAAACAATTCATACGAACATCTGAAATAGGAGCAGAAGGAGGCCATTCGGCCCCTTCATTGCTTCTGTCGTTCAGTGGGATCATCACTGATCAATTTGTGTTTCAAAATCTACAGCCTCTGAAAGAAAAAAAACCTAATTTTTACTGCAGTGAACAGTGTCATTCCTCCTCACTATATCCTTTTGGAACAAAGTGCCCGGCTATTTGTCTGCCTGATGTTGCACAGTGTCTTCAGTTCAGCTTCCAGATCCGTAATCCTAATATGAATTTCCTTCAGCTGCTTATACTTTTCCTGACAAATACATCAGCAAATCGCCTTGTAATCCAAAAGCTCCCACATTTCTACAGCTGCAACATAGCACCAGTGATGCTGTTGCTACTTATGTTATTCACTTAAATTGATTGCTCATTTATTTAACTCAGAATAATTCCTCTGTATACCACACCCCTCTCCCATGCACTGAAATCCCACTTGAAGCTAATTTGCTGCTCTCAGTCACTGTCTTACTCCAGCATAGTTATGTACCCCTTACACCCCTTTTACACAATACAAAATTAATATAGATACTGTTACCTGAAAAGAACAGCAACAAGTGAAACAAACATATTTCAAGAGCATGGAATGAAACTTGTAAGCGATATTAAATCAACACAATTTTTTTTCAGTTACATTTGGGAACAGATGGTGGTCAGTAATAATGTAGACCCTGTGAAAACTGATTAGTGATATTGTCAGTGAAAATATGGAAATGGGGATATGTCAAATGTCAAATTTGCATCAGAATTTACAGTGAATTCAGGAACAACATGCCAGACATCTCCAGGAATCTAATGTTGAATCAGAGATGAGATTCATTGCAGCGTTTTAAACAAAGTAGGTGAGGCTTTTTTCCTCAGATTCATTATAGAGGTTTGATCCTTGTTGGTAAAACCAGTATTTATTACCCATCTTATCTTCCCTTGAAAGGTGGTGATGAGCTGCTGCTGACTTGAACCTCTGCAGTCCATGTGGTGCAGTTACACTGAGTATATTAGGAAGGGAGTCCTGGGATTTTGATGAAAGAAGTGGGACATAATTCTAAGTCAGGATAGGGAGGAGGAGAACTTTGATGTGGTCATGTTCCCATACATATGCCACCATGCTGGTGGATAGAGGTCATGGGCTTGGAAGGTGCTTTAGTGGTTGGCAATCAAGCATGTTGTTTTGTCGTTAATAGTGTTGAGCTTATTGCATGTCAATGGAGCTGGTTTCTTCTGGGCAAGAGATGAATATTCCATCACTTTACTGACTTGTGCATTTTAAACAGCGAACAGGCTTTAGGAAATCGGGAAATGAGAAATATCTGCTGCAGAATTCCCAGCCTCTTACCTGCCCTTATAGCCACAGAATTTATATTGCTTGTTAAGTTCAGTTTTGTCTCAATGGAAACCCAGGGAATATGGTCAGTGGAAGATTCAGTGATAATTTTGTTGAATGCCATGAGATGATTAGATTCTCCGCTGTTGGCAATGCTCATTGTGTGGCAGTTGTCTGGTGTTAATGTTACCTGCCACTTATCTGCCCATGCCTGGATACAGTTCTTGTTCCTGTTGCAGAGGGACAGATAGCCCAATTGAACAGCACCTCACTCCCTTAGCCTCCAATGCATAAGAACATAAGAAATAGGAGCAGGAGTAGGCCATCTAGCCCTTCGAGCCTGCCCTGCCATTCAATAAGATCATGGCTGATCTGAAGTGGATCAGTTCCACTTTCCTGCTTTCTCCCCATAACCTTTAATTCCCTTGTCTATCAGAAGCCTACCTACCCGTGACTTAAATATATTTAGCGAGGTAGCCTCCACACTTCAATGGGCAGAGAATTCCAGAGATTCACTACCTTCTGAGAGAAGTTCCTCCTCAACTCTGTTCTAAGCTGGCACCATCACCTCTCCCCGCCCCTTATTTTGAGGCTGTGCCATCTAGTTCTGGTTTCCTTTCTAAGTGGAAAGAATCTCTACCTCTATCCTGTCTATCCCCTTCATTATCTTATGTCTCTAAGATCCAACGAGTACAGGCCCAATCTAAACAATCTCTCCTCATCAGCTAACCCCCTCATCTCTGGCATCAGCCTGGTGAACCTTCTCTGTATTCCCTCCAAAGTCAGTATATCCTTTTGCAAATAAGGGGACCAAAACTGCACACAGTACTCCAGCTGCAGCCTCACCAGTGCCCTGTACAGTTGCAGCAAGACCTCCCTGCTTTTATATTCTATCCCCCTCGCTATAAAGGCCAACATTCCATTCGCCTTCTTGATCACCAGACTGAGTTTTTGCGATTCGTGCACAAGGACCCCCAGGTCCCTCTGCATAGTAGCATGTTGTAATTTTTCACTAAGTAATATTCCATTTTACTATTATTTCTTCCAAAGTGAAACCTCACATTTGCCAACGTTACACTCCATCTGCCAGGTCCTTGTCCATTCACAGCCTATCCAAATCTCTCTGCAGACTTTATGCGTCCTCCACACGATTCACTTTCCCACTCATCTTCGTGTCATCAAGCTTTGTTACCCTACACTCAGCCCCCTCCTCCAGATCATCTATGTACATGGTAAACAGTTGAGGCCCCAGCACCGATCCCTGCAGCATGCCACTAGTCACCAACTGCCTACCAGAAAAGCACCCATTTATTCCAACTCTTTACTTTCTATTAGACAGCCAATCCTCAATCCATGCTAACACTTTACCCCCCACTTGGTGTATCCTAATCTTCTGCAGCAACCTTTTGCGAGGCACCTTATCAAACGCCTTCTGGAAATCTAAAAACACCACATCCACCAGTTCCCCTCTGTCAACTGCACTAGTCACATTTTCATAAAAATCCAGTAAATTCGTCACACAAGACTTCCCCTTCATGAATCCATGGTGAGTCTGCTTGATTGAACCATTCCCTTCCAGTGCAATATATGCACGGTGATAGGAATATGCGTCATTTACAGGAGGAACTGCGGCAACCCACCAAAGCTCCTTCAACATTTCACAATCCATGACCTCTGTCACCCTTGAGGGACAAGGGCAGCAGATATATGGGAAGACCACTAAGTTCCCCTCCAATGGCAATTTAGGAAAGTAAACAAATTCAGACCTTACCAGCAACCCCCACATCCAGTGAACAATTTAAAACAAAATGTTGATTTTTATATTTGGAATCAATAGCCTCTTAACAATGGATGTTCATGGATTTGGGGCTAAGTTTGTTACAGGGGTAAGGTCAAATATACTTTCACTGAATGTTTCTGTGTTCCCAGGTGTCTGATAATATGGTTCACGGGGGGGGGGCTTCAGTTGCTTCTTGTAAAGTGAAGTGTAACAACATAGAAACTCATTGACAAGTTTCTTTTTCTCCATTTGTGTTCACAGATCCAAACTCCACAATCCCTGAGTTCCTGACAAACTGTGATGATTACCAACTGTTCAAATTGACAAAATTCTACCGGGACAGACTAGAGCAGGCGATGGAAGGAAGAGTGGATGGAGTCAGCTTATTGTTAACAAACAAGAGGATTTTCACTGGACAAGAACATCGGGTAAGTGAGAGGAACACAGAATGAATTATTTCAATCAGTGCAAAACTTTCAGGATATATTGACAAATGATGGTAAAAGAACAGGTTCTGCCCAGATAATCTTCTGGCATACACGGAATCACATGCTGCATTGATAATGGACTAATAATAATTGATTAATAATATTCCTGTCTGTAAGTCTATACCAGACCCAGGTATGAGGAGAGGGAAACCTCAGAGGTTGGGAATTTGGGGATCTGGAGATCCTTTTGGATACTCAGCTCATCTGCGCTCGCCCCACACCCGGGGACAGCAGCTCGGCTGCGCTCGCCCCAAAGCTTATTGGGAGATTACTGGATATACAAATTGGAGATCTGGTCTCGAAATCCATTGGGGTACTTGTGTTAAGGAAGCCCTCGAGAGATCAGAGCTTTAAAACACCATGAAACGTACTTTGATTTCACTGTGGCAGTTTGTACATTAATATTCAATTTTTGTTAACATCAATTTGTTTTGCTAGGGCCCTTTTATAGAGTCATTTTTAAACGCCAAAGCTAGTCCCAATTACCCTATTTGTCCCATATCCCTCTATACCTGTCTCATAATTCTCTCAATGCTTTTTTAAAGACAAAGTTGTACCTGCCTCTACCACTACATCTGGCAGCTTGTTCCAGATAGCCACCATCCTGTGTGGGAAAAAAAATACCCTCTGGACCCTTTTTGTATCTCTCTCCTCTCTCCTTAAACCTATTAGCTCTAGTTTAGTCTCCCCTACCTTTGGGAAAAAATGTTGACTATCTCGCTGATCTGTGCACCTCTCTTTTATAGACCTCTATAAGATCACCCCTCAGCCTTCTAAGCTCCAAAGATAAAAGTCCCAGTCTTCCAGCCTCTCCTTGCAACTCAAACCATTAAGACCCAGTAGCATCCTAGTAAGTCTTTTCTGCACTCTTTCTAGTTTGATAATATACTTTCTATAATCAGGTGACTAGAACTGGACACTAAGTGTGGCCTTACCAATGTCTTGTACAACTTCAACAAGACGTCCCAACTCCCGTACTCAATGTTCTGATCGATGAAACCAAGCATGCCAATGCCTTCTTCACCACTCTGTCCACTTTCAAGGAGCTATGAGCTTGTGCACCTAGATCTCTTTATTCTGTAACTCTCACCAACGTCCTACCATTAACTGATTCGATCTACCAAAATGCATCACCTTGTATTTATCTAAATTATCTCCATCTGCCATTTGTCAGCCCACTGGCCCACTTGATCAAGATCCTGTTGTAATGCTAGATAACTGTCTCCGCCTTGCCACCAATCTTGGTATCGTCTGCAAACTGACTAACCGTGCCTACTAAATTCTCATCCAAATCATTAATATGAATGACAAATAACATGAGACCCAGCACTGATCCCTGAGGCACATCACCTCAATCTATTCGATAATAGCATGACACATCCGTCACTCCACCATTATAATCAAACCAGAGGCTTAGCCCTGGTTCAATGAGTTGTGTAGACAAGTGTTACGACGGCCATAAAGGATACGGGAGATGGTCATTAGATCTCTCTGGCGGTTTTTTGAAATACAAACTTCCTGCTTGAGCACGGGCTTTAACTGGACTGTAAGTTGTGATTGTGGCTCTTCCTTTTGATTTTCAATAAATGGTTTCTGGTGACAGGAAAGTGGATTTGGAGGCTTACTGCATTGGCAATGAGGAGTCCCCTCTACAGATGACTGCCATTCATCAAGTAGCTTCAGTAATGAAAAGTAAATATGTTTGTTTTTTGGGAAACCTGAGCCCTATGATAACAGTGTACAGAGAGCATGCATTACTAATTTCATGTTAGCAACATTGAAGGAGATGAAAAGCAAATGTAATATTGTTGAGAGCATGCGAGGCCCTGACATTCAGTACGATTTAAAAAGTTTGACCTTGCTGCATGTCCCTGAATTAAACTATTGATGAACTAATGGACTGAGGGGAAAATCAAACTTCCAGTTTGGAAATCAACCCTATACAACTACTGTCTTCTGTCATCAAGCCAATTGTGTGCATTTAGATACCTCATCCTGGATCCCGTGAGATTTAACCTTATGCAACAACCTACCATGTGGTACCTTGTCAAAGATCTTGCTAAAGTCCATATCAACAACACCAACTGCACTCCCCTTATCTACCTTGTTGCCTGCTGCTCAGTCTGTTTTAACCCTTATACAGTGGGCAAATAACTATGAGTAGACGTCTTATTAGTACAACCAGTATTTATTTAAACCCACCCAATCAACAATAAGTTATCTTAATGAAAATACTAGAATTCAAGTCCAATACAAGACCTTGACTTCACTTTGTGTGACTGGCAAGTACCCAAGCAGATATTGGCCTTTATCTGTGCACTGGTCTCAGTAGTCATCTGCGTAGTCTGGCATTCTGGCTCTGGTCTGTCTTCCTTCTTTCTCGGGTGTGGTGGCTCTCCTTGTGCTGGTTGTCACTGGCAATGTTCCCCATTGTTGTAGCTCATTTGTGGGGTCAGAGAGAGATTCCTGGTTGTGCAGCACCCTTTTATACCCCATTTGGTTTCACACCCCTTTTTTGGCCATTGCTAATCAATTGATCAGGACATAATTCCCCTGATTGAGAAGAGTCCAAGCAGGTACTACCACACTGATCTCTGGGTGTGACCCCAGCAGGCATGTCTGTAGGTGTTGGAGGTACATAGGTCACATACCTCCCTCCTAAATAAGGATTCACAAAGCCCTTATGTCTGATACGCAACCCATCCTGGAGATGAAACAAGCCAGTGTGACTGTAAAGTCCCTTTCATCCTGGAGATGACCTATATCCTGTTTATTCACTCGTTAGGGTTGCAGCCTGTTTGTCTCTGTCTTTAAATTGCAGCCTGACAGTTTAGTTTCTTGCCCAATTGTCCCAGAGTGCTTTACAAAACTCCATTTTAGCTGGCCCATTTGGCGACAACCTTCTTGGTTACCCCTTCAAAAAAACTCAGTCAAATTTGAGAGACATGATTTTCCACTCACACAAAACCATGCTGACTCCCCTATCAGTCATTGCGTGTCTAAATACCTGTAGATCCTGTCTCTCAAAATACCTTATAACAACTTACCCTTGTGATACAAGGATTGTATCACAGTGTCAGAGAGGAAGTTTGATGAGGACTTGTCTGTTGAGGTAGTATGGGCAGAGATTAGAAATAGGAGAGGAGAGGTCACCCGGTTGGGAGTCTTTTATAGACCTCCTAAAAGTTCTAGAGAGGTTGAGGAAAGGATTGCGGAGACGATCCTGGTTAGGAGTGAAAGTAATAGGGTAATTGTTATGGGGGACTTTAACTTTACTAATATTGATTGGAATTGCTATAGCTCTAGCTCGTTAGAGGGGTCAGTTTTTGTACAAAGCGTGCAGGAAGGTTTTTTTATGTAGATAGGCCAGCTAGAGGTGAGGCTATATTGGATTTGATGCTGGGAAATGAGCCAGACCAGGTGCTAGACTTGGAAGTTGGTGTGCATTTTGGTGATAGTGACCACAATTCGGTTACGTTCACCTTAGTGATGGAAAGGGATAGGCATGAACCTCGGGTCAGTAGTTTTAGCTGGGGGAAGGGTAAATTATGAGGCTATTAGGAGAGAATTAGGAAGCATAGGTTGGACTAGGAGACTGCAGGGACTGGGAACGTCCGAAATGTGGAGTTTTTTCAAGGAGCAGCTACTGCGAGTCCTTGATAGGTATGTCCCTGTCAGGCAAGGAGGAAATGGTCGAGCAAGGGAACCGTGGTGCACTAAAAAAGTTGATTCGCTGGTTAAAAAGAAAAAGGAGGCTTATGTTCGGATGAGACTTGAGGGCTCAGGTAGTGCACTAGAAAGCTTTAGATTGGCTAGGAGGGAGTTAGAGTGAGTTAAGAAGGGCTAAAAGAGGACATGAGAAGACTTTGGCTGATAGGATTAAGGAGAATCCTAAGGCGTTCTATAGGTATGTCAAGAACAGAAGGTTGGTTAGGGCAAGATTAGGGCCAGTTACAGACAGCAGAGGGAAGTTGTGTGTGGAACCGGAAGAGATTGGAGAGGCATTGAACCAATATTTCTCTTCGGTGTTCAAGCAGGGGGACATAAATGTAGCTGAGGAGAACACTGGGTTACAGGGGTGTAAACTAGACAGTATTGCAGTTGATAGGGGGGATGTGCTGGATATTCTTGAGGGTTTGAAAATAGATAAGTCCCCTGGGCTGGACGGGATTTATCCTAGGATTCTCTGGGAGGCAAGAGAGGCGATTGCAGAGCCTCTGGCTCTGATCTTCAGGTCGTCGTTGGTCTCAGTTATAGTGCCGGAAGATTGGAGGATAGCGAATGTTGTCCCATTGTTTAAGAAGGAGAACAGAGACTTCCCCGGGAATTATAGACCGGTGAGTCTTACTTCTGTTGTGGGCAAGGTTTTAGAAAAAATTATTAGGGATAGGATTTATAGTTATTTGGAGAGTAATGAATTGATTGGAGATAGTCAGCATGGTTTTGTAGCAGGTAGGTCATGCCTTACTAACCTTATTGAGTTTTTTGAGGAAGTGACCAAAGAGGTGGATGGGGGTAAGGCAGTTGACGTGGTATATATGGATTTTTAGTAAGGCGTTTGATAAGGTTCACCATGGTAGGCTTCTGCAGAAAATGCAGATGTATGGGATTGGGGGTAATCTAGGTAATTGGATCAGGAATTGGCTAGCAGATAGGAGACAGAGGGTGGTGGTTGATGGTAAGTATTCGTCATGGAGTTCAGTTACGAGTGGTGTGCCTCAGGGATCTGTTTTGGGGCCACTGCTGTTTGTAATTTTTATTAATGATCTGGAAGAGGGTATAGTTGGGTGGATTAGTAAATTTGCTGATGACACCAAAGTCGGAGGTGTGGTAGATAGTGAGGAAGGGTGTCATAGTTTGCAGGGAGTCTTGGACAGGTTGCAGAGCTGGGCCGAGAGGTGGCGGATGGAGTTTAATGCGGAGAAGTGTGAGGTAATTCACTTTGGCAGGAATAACAGATGTGTCGAGTATAGGGCTAATGGGAGGACTCTGAATAGTGTGGATGAGCAGAGGGATCTAGGTGTATGTGTACATAGATCCCTGAAAGTTGGGAATCAAGCAGATAAGGTTGTTAAGAAGGCATACGGTGTCTTGGCGTTTATTGGTAGGGGGATTGAATTTAGGAGTTGCAGCGTCATGTTGCAACTGTACACCACTCTGGTGCGGCTGCACTTGGAGTACTGTGTGCAGTTCTGGTCCCCACATTACAGGAAGGATGTGGAGGCTTTGGAGAGGGTGCAGAGGAGGTTTACCAGGATGCTGCCTGGTATGGAGGGGAGGTCCTATGAGGAGAGACTGAGGGATTTGGGGTTGTTTTCGTTAGAAAGAAGGCGGCTAAGAGGGGATCTTATTGAAACATATAAGATGATTAGAGGTTTAGATAGGGTGGACAGTGATAGCCTTTTTCCTCAGATGGAGAAAGCTAGCACGAGGGGGCATGGCTTTAAATTAAGGGGGGTTAGTTATAGGACGGATGTCAGGGGTAGGTTCTTTACCCAGAGGGTGGTGAGGGATTGGAATGCCCTGCCTGCTGCAGTTGTAAATGCGCCTAGTTTGGGGGTGTTTAAGAAATCCGTGGATAGGTTTATGGATGGAAAGGGATTGCTTTAGGTTAGAGGGTCATTGTTTTTTAACTGGTCGGTGCAACATCGTGGGCCGAAGGGCCTGTTCTGCGCTGTAATGTTCTATGTACCCACTACAAATTGAGGGTCACTGGCCTGTAGTTCCCAGACTTTTCCCTGCAGCCCTTAAGAACATAAGAAATAGGAGCAGGAGTAGGCCATCTAGCCCCTCGAGCCTGCCCCACCCTTCAGTAAGGTCATGGCTGGTCTGATAGTGGTTCAGTTCCACTTACCCACCTGCTTCCCATAACCCTTAATTCCCTTATTGGTCAGAAATCAATCTACCTGTGACTAAAACACATTTAATGAGGTAGCCTCCACTGTTTCAATGGGCAGAGAATTCCAAAGATTCACCACCCTCTGGGAGAAGAAGTTCCTCCTCAACTCTTCTAAATTGACTCCCCCTTATTTTGAGGCTGTGCCCTCTAGTTCTTGTTTCCTTTCTAAGTGGAAATCTCTCTGCTTCTACCCTGTCTTGTATGCCTCAAAGATCTCTATAAGATCATCTTAAACAAAGGCACAACATTTGCCACCCTTGAATCTTCAGACATCTTACCTGTGAGTTTAGCTGAGGAAACCTGCTGTCCTGACTCAAGCTGGCCTGTTCGTGAATCCAGACACACACAAATGCGTTTGACTACTCATTGTCCTCTGAAATGGTCTAGAAAAAGAGGCAAAGCAGCTTAATTTCTCCAATCAAGGATGTCTTGGCAGCACGATTACTGACTGAACTATCCAGACTGAACTTGTGGCAGATTCACTTGTTCATGACAGTGTTTGTTTTCTCAGCGCACAGTCTGTGTTAGAGATGAAGTTCCTTCTTTAAACTGAGGAGTGAGTGTGGTGTTGCGCAATGCTATGCCCCTGTGAAATGTAATAGATTTATCAGGTACAGCATTGCTGATCACCTCAATCTATTCGATAATAACATCACACATCCATCACTCCACCATTATAATCAAACCAGAGGCCGAGTCCTGGTTCATTGAGTTGTGTAGACGAGTGTTATGATGGCCATAAAGGACATGGGAGATGGTCATTAAATCTCCTGTTAGCTTTTTGAAGTACAAACTTCCTGCTTGAGCAGTATCTTTAGCTGGACTGCTGGTACTGGGATACAGACTTGCTTGCTGTATGTCGTGATTGCTGCTCTTCCTTTTGATTTTCAATAAATGGTTTCTGGTGATGGGAAAGTGGATTTGGAGGCTTACTGCATTGGTGATGAGGACTCGCCTCTGCGGACGACCACCATTCATCAAGTAGCTTCAGTAATGAAAAGGAAATATGTTTGTTTTTGTGAAACCTGAGCCCTATGATAAGAGTGTACAGAGTGCATGCATTACTAATTTCATGTTAGCAACATTGAAGGAGATGAAAACAAATGTAATATTGTTGAGAGCATGCAAGGCCCTGACATTCAGTATGATTTAAAAAGTTTGACCTTGCTGCATGTTCCTGACTTAAACTATTGATGAACTAGTAGACCGGGGGGAAAACCTCCATGACCCGAATCCCTCTGTTACACTCCAGAGATACCACTTCAACGTGGCTGAGAAACCTGTAGGGAACCTGTCACCCAATTCCTGTCTGGATGATGAAAATTAGCAGAACATTTGTGAAGTCATGCTGCCTCGAGATGAATTGTGGTGATATAGATTGGTCTGCAGCATCAATAACCTAACTAGACAAAAGAAGCTGTTGGTATAACTCAGTCTGGATTTACAACAAATAATTCCAATAACCTAATGTCAGAGGTGCTCAGGAACTACAAGGGGCATCAGGCAGCAAAGTCATCCAACTGGGGAGAGTGTCATTGTGTAAACAGTCTTTAATAGAGAGGGCTTGTGTAAACCAGGTGTTAAAGGACCCTTTGCAAGACTGGAACTTTAAAAGACCATCAACGAAAGGCAGTGATGACCCTAAGAGTGTTAGGGAACATATGCCAGAGAGCTGCGGATGCCAGACAATAAATTATTACAAATACTGCCAAAGGGCACAGCCAAGGTGAAATTACAGAAATCGGTAAAATGTGTGCTGCCTAGTGAAGAAACCATGGCCAATACCTGACCGTACCATGGTGCTATTCCTTCTTCCAGAGTCAGAGATATACAAGGGAATCACATTACCACAACAAAGGCTGCCCTCATAATTATAGAATTACTGGTAAATGGCTACCCCCAAAGAACAAATGAACAGGAAAAGGCCCTTCAGCCCTCCAAGCCTGCACCGACCATGCTGCCTGACTTAACTAAATCCGTCTATGGTTCCGGGCACCATAACCCTTCGTTCCCATCCTATTCATGTATTTGTCAAGATGTCCCTTAAAGCCACTATCGTATCTGCTTCCACTACCTTCCCCCAACAGGGAGTTCCAGGCACCCACCACCCTCTGTTTAAAAAACTTGCCTTGTACATCTCCTTTAAACCTTGCCCCTCGTACCGTAAACCTGTGCCCCCTAGCAATTGACTCTTCATCCTGGGAAAAACAGCTTCTGATGATCCACTCTGTTCATGCTCCTCATAACCTTGTAAACTTCTATCAGATCGCCACTCAACCTCCATCACTTCAGTGAGAAGAAAGTTTCTCCAACCTTTCCTCATAGCTAATGCCCTTCACACCAGGCAACATCCTGGTAAATCTTTTCTGAACCCTCTCCAAAACCTCCATATCCTTCTGGTAGTGTGGCAACCAGAATTTAACACAATATTCCAACTAAGGTTCTATAACATGACTTGCCAATTTTTAAACTCAGTGCCCCAGGCGATGAAGGCCAGCGTGCCGATGCTGCCTTGATTACCTTCTCCATCTGCATTGCCACTTTCAGTGACCTGTGCACTCAGATCCCTTTGCTTATCAATACTCTTAAGGGTTCTGCCATTTACTGTGTATTTCCTTTCTGTATTAGACATCAAACCCATCAAAATGCATTACCTCACACTTGTCCAGTTTAAACTCCATCTACCACCTCTCCGCCCAAGTCTCCAACCGATCGATATCCTGCTGTATTCTCTGTTCCTCATCGCTATCCACAAATCCATCAACCTTTGTCTCGTCAGTAAACTTACTAATCAAACCAGTTACATTTTCCTCCAAATCATTTTTATTTATATATATATATATATATATATATATATATTAGCAAAGGTCCCAGCACTGATTTCTGACTACCGTCAGTTGTCACAGCCCTCAATTCAGAAACGTACCCTTCCACTGCTAATCCTCTGTCTTCTTTGACCGACCCAGTTTTGTATCCACCTTGCCAGCTCACCTCTGATCCCATGCAACTTCACCTTTTGCACCAGTCTGCCATGAGGGACCTTGTCAAAGGCCTTACTGAAGTCCATATCGACAACATCCACTGCCCTATCCTCATCAATCGTCTTCGTCACTTCCTCGAAAAACTACAAATATTGTACAGCACCAGTCTGGAACCCAAATGGCCAATTCACTGAGTCACCTCCCATTGCCCACAAGCCTGTCTCCTTTATCAGCATTGCATCAGGTCGTGATGACAGTAAATCATTTGGAGAGTTTTCTAGTCTCCGCAAGGCAGATTAGAGCCTGGATATAGAAAGATCAATCTACAGTATTTGATCCTACATGGAGGATTCCAGTGGTGACCCTGTGAAGAAATTCTCCATTAAATGACTCTGACATCTTGCCCAGCCCCTCCTTCACACCCCACTTGTAACTGTGTTACTATCTCTCAAATCCTATCTATCTCCCCTCTCCTCTTTACCGAGATTTCAAACCAGTAATTTGAAAATGAAAAATGTTTTGTTTCTGTAATTTGAGTTACTGAGTGGTAAAGTTTACATTAGATTTTTCACCATTGTCAGTGGCTCATTCTCCTGACCTAAATTAGCAGTCGGTATTTGAATTAGTCAGTGCCAATTTGTCAGTCAAATTTCATTTTAACATTGCTTCCATTTCAATAACTTAAGGATCAGACTCATTATTTCCCTCCGTCTGAGTTCTGATTCGCTGCTGTTTAATTTACTTATACATGGAGAGTAGGAATCCCTGCAGTCCATAAGGAGACCCATCATTCTGCACCAACTCTTTGAAAGAGCAGTTTACCCAGGCCCATCTTTAGACAGTGGAAACAGGAGCACCTGCAGGAAACCCAGACATGGGAAGAATGTGCAAACTCCACACCACCAGTCACCCAAGGCCGGGATCAAACCTGTGAGACAGCAATGGTAACCACTGTGTGACTAGGAGTAGGCTATTCAGCCCCTCGAGTCTGTCCCGCGTTTTAATAAATATCATGTCTGATTTGATTGTAGTCTCCACTCTGCAGACTGTCTATCCAACGATACCCATAACTCCTTGCTTACCAAGACGCCATCCCCCTCTCCGTTCCTACCACCGTTTCAGGAAGAGGGGTTTGGAAAAAAAAACATAGCCACATCTCATCCAGATTTAAGTGTGTGGAAAAAGTGGATCATGTTGTCAATCAGTAATCGAATGACATAGAATCATAGAAACCCGACAGTGCAGAAAGAGGCCATTCTGCCCATCGAGTCTGCACTGACCACAATCCCACCCTGGCCCTACCCCCCATCTCTACACATTTAACCGCTAATCCTTCTAACCTACGTATCTCAGGACACTAAGGAGCAATTTTAGCATGGCCAATCAAGCTAACCTGCACATCTTTGGACTGTGGGAGGAAACCGGAGCATCTGGAGGAAACCCACACAGACATGAGGAGAATGTGCAGACTCCACACACAGTGACCTAAGCCAGGAATCAAATACAGGTCCCTGGAGCTGTGAAGCAGCAGCACTAACCACTGTGCCAATGTGCCATCCCATCATGTTGGACACTGAAGGACAGACAACGAATCACGTGATTTCTAGTTTAGTTTATTCACATTTGTTTATTGTTAATGATTGGAACGAGATTTGAATGGATCAGGACCCAGCCCAGTGACTGATTTCTGAGCTGAAAACAACTGGGAAATCCCATCACTGAGCAGATCCTTTCCTTCTCATTCTCAGTGTTTATCTTTCATTCTGTATCTCATTATTCTTCATTATTATTCTTCATAGAAAGTCACTGAGCTCGTGGATAAGGGAAACCGGGCGGACAGTTCCAAACTTCTCCTCCGTCTGGTGATGGGAAAAGGATCTCGGGCTCGAAGGGTGATGTGGGAATCCTTTGTGAGAATGTGTCACGGAGTCCCAAAGCTGAATAAAATACTGAAAGAAATACAGGAGCTTGGTACGGTAAAATCACAGTGAATTCAATTTCACATTTAAACACTGTCGATATCACTGTAATGTTACATAGAGCTGATTTCATGGAAGTTCATTTATTTAAACAGGTGCTGATCCAATTGATTATATGGACATCGCACGTGGTTTATCTGAATTATCCAGTCAGCTGAAAGGTAAGAGAGGAAATGGAGATTATAAACTATTTCACTTCTGAGAATCTGAATGACTGGAGCCTTTTTTAAGAGATTGTGAAACTCTGGGATATTGAAAATTAAAGACTGTGGAAATTGGGTAGAGCATGATTCGGTTTTATCATTACTACTCAACCATACATTGCTTCAAATTACAATTCATATCATCTGTCGTTTTCTTTTCCAAAAATGTGTGACCATTGCATCTTTTCAATTAACCCTGCTGTTAATTGCTATTAATTCTGAAGTCTTGTACACACCTGGCCGAAACCCGGTACTGTGTGAATCTCAGTACAGAGCTCCTGTGTGCCTGGGTGTTCTAACTAACAGAAAGCAAAGAGAGGGGGTAAATGGGTGTTTTCTGGTTGGTGACTAGTGGTGTATCTCAGTGTTGGAACCACAATTGTTTATGATTTACATTGATTTAGAGTTGGCAACCAAGTGTAGTGTGTCAAAATTGGCAGATGACACAAAGATGAGTAGCAGAGAAAAGTGTGCAGAGGACGCTGAGTGTCTACAAAGGGATATAGATAGTCTAAGTGAATGGGCGAGTGTCTGGCAAGATGGAGTACAATGTTGGTAAATGTGAGGTCACCCATTTTGGTAGGAATAACAGCAAAATAGACTATTATTCAAATGGTTAACAATTGCAGCATGCTGCTGTGCAGAGGGACCTGGGTGTCATTTGTTAATAGGTGTAGCAGGGAATTAGGAACTCAAATGGAATTTTGTCTTTCATTGATAGACGGATGGAGTTTAAAAACAGCGAGGTTATGTTGCAGCTGTATAGGATGCTGGTGAGGCCACACCTGGAGTACTGTGTACAGTTTTGCTCTCCTTACTTGTGAAAGGATATACTGACGCTGGAGGGGGTGCAGAGGAGATTCACTAGGTTGATTCTGGAGATGAGAGGGTTGGCTTTTGAGGAGAGACTGAGTAGACTGGGGCTATATTCATTGGAATTCAGAAGAATGAGGGGAGACCTTATAGAAACATATAAGATAATGAAGGGAATCGATAAGATAGAAGCTGGGAAGTTGTTTCCACTGGCAGGTAAAACTAGAACTAGGGGCATAGCCTCAAGATAAGAGGGAGCAGATTTAAGATTGAGTTAAGGAGGAACTTCTTCACACAAAGGGTTATGAATCTGTGGAATTCCCTGCCGAGTGAAGCAGTTGAGGCTACCTCATTGAATGTTTTTAAGGCAAGGATAGATACATTTTTGAACGGTAAAGGAATTAAGTGATACGGTGAGCAGGTGGGTAAGTGGGGCTGAGTCCGTGAAAAAAAATCAACCATGATCTTATTGAATTGAAGAGCAAGCTTGAGAGACCGGATGGCCTCTTCCGGCCCCTATTCTTAAGTTCTAGGCTCACAGTAAAGAGTTGGGCCTTGAGCCAGGTGTGAAGGTTTTGCTGCACCTGAGAAATCATTCCCACTGTAAACTCTCACAATTAGTGAGTAGCAAAATTCCAGATGGCCCATTAAGCCAAACCCAGATCACCAGGGCTCAGTGTTCATAAACGGAGATGTCCACTGATGACTGTACAATGTTCTGTAACATTGATAACTCCTCAGATACTGAAGCCGTTCAGGTCCAAATGCAGCAAGTTCTCGACAAAATCTAGGTTTGATCTGACAAGGTTGTGTGTAAATTTCACACCAGACAAGTGCCAAGCTGTAACTATCTCCAACAAGAGTGGATTCAACCGTTGCCCCTTGACAATCGATGTCATTACTGTTTGCTGTATCCCCCACTATCAGCAACCTGAGGGTTACCCTTAACCAGAAACTGAACTGGATTAGATATATAAATAGTGTGACTACAAGAACAGATCAGCTGCTAAGAATTCTACAGTGTGAAAATCATCTCTTACTCCCCGAAAACTTTCCACCATCCACAAGGTAAAAGTCAGAAGTGTGATGGGATTCTCTGCCCTCACCCTGGGTAAAGTGCAGCTCAACGACACACGTGGAATTCCTCACATATCAGTTTAAAGTAGACTGTTTGATTAATACCCGCCCACAAAAATTATCCCCTCCACCACCAACCAAAAATGCAGCAGGTTTTACCATCTGCAAGATGCACTGCCAAACACAGCAAGGCTGCTTAGATAGCACTTTCCAAACTCAAGGCTGCTGCCATCCAGAAGATCAAGGGCAGCAGTCACAGGGACACACCACTGTTTTCCTGCAAGTTACTCACCACCCTGACTTGGAAATATCTGTCTGTTCAAAAACAAAGTAAAATCCAACACAGGAACAGGCCCTTTGGCCCTCCAAGCCTGTGCTGATCATGATGTCTGTCTAAACTAAAACCGTCTGCACATAGGGAGTCCGTATCCTCCATTCCCATCCTATTCATGTATTCATCTAGTTACTTTCTGGATTTTCAGAAGGCGTTTGACAAGGTACCTCTCAAGAGGTTATTGCAGAAGGTCAGGGGACATGGAGTTGGGGGTAGGGTGTTAGCGTGGATAGAGGATTGGTTGTCAAATAGGAGGCAGAGAGTGGGGGTCAATGGGTGCTATTCGGATTGGCGGTTGGTGACTAGTGGGGTGCCCCAGGGGTCGGTGCTGGGGCCTCAGCTATTTACCATTTATATAGATGATCTGGAGGAGGGAACCGAGTGCAGGGTGTCGAAATTTGCTGATGACACCAAGATTGGGGGAAAGGCAAATTGTGCGGAGGGTGTGGAGAGTCTGCAGAAGGATCTAGATAGGCTGGGCGAATGGGCCAGGAAATGGCAAATGGAATTTAATGTTGGCAAGTGTGAGGTGGTCCACTTTGGTAGGAAGGACTATTACTTACGTGGCGAAAAACTGCAGCAGGCGACGGTGCAGAGGGACCTCGGGGTCCTTGTGCATGAGTCGCAAAAACCCAGCTTGCAGGTGCAGCAGGTGGTCAGGAAGGCGAATGGGATGCTGGCCTTCATAGCGAGGGGGATTGAATATAAAAGTAGGGAGGTCTTGCTGCAGCTGTATAGGGCATTGGTGAGGCCGCAGCTGGAATACTGTGTGCAGTTTTGGGCGCCGCACCTGCGCAAGGATATTTTGGCCCTGGAGGGAGTGCAGAGGAGGTTTACTAGGCTGATACCGGAGTTGAGAGGATTGAGCTATGAGGAGAG
The DNA here is from genome assembly GCF_965287045.1 of Carcharhinus amblyrhynchos. NCBI lineage: Eukaryota > Metazoa > Chordata > Chondrichthyes > Carcharhiniformes > Carcharhinidae > Carcharhinus > Carcharhinus amblyrhynchos. The sequence goes on from NW_027649796.1 coordinate 50,335, forward strand.
GCTGAATAAACTAGGCTTGTACTCGTTAGAGTTTAGAAGAATGAGGGGAGATCTCATTGAGACGTATAAGATGATGAATGGGATGGATAGGATAGAGGTGGAGAGACTCTTCCCGCTCAAAAAAGACAGTAGGACTAGGGGGCACAGCCTCAAGATAAAGGGGAGGCGGTTTAGAACGGAGTTGAGGAGGAACTTCTTCACTCAAAGGGTGGTGAATCTCTGGAATTCTCTGCCCGTTGAAGTGGTGGAGGCTGCCTCGCTAAATATTTTTAAGACGTGGGTTGATGGGTTCTTGATAAGAGAGGGGATTAAGGGTTATGGGGAGAGGGCGGGAAAGTGGAACTGAGCCACAACAGATCAGCCATGATCTTATTGAATGGCGGGGCAGGCTCGAAGGGCTAGATGGCCTACTCCTGCTCCTATTTCTTATGTTCTTAAATGCTGCTATCGTATCTGTTCCCACCACCTCCCCAGACAGCACGTCCCAGACATTCACCACTCTCTGTAAAAACTTATCTCACACATCTGTTCTAAACTTCTCCCCACGCACCTTAAACCTATGTTCCTGAGTACTTGACTTTTCTACCCCAGGAAAGAGCATCTGACCATGCACTCTGTCCATGCCGCTCATAATCTTGTAGACTTCGATCAGGCCACTGCTCAACCTCCGTTGTTCCAGTGAGGACAAATCCAGTTTATCCAACCTCTGCTCATAGCTAATACCCTCCTGACCAGTTGACGTCCTGGTCAACCTCTTCTGTACCCTCTCCAAAGCATTCACATCCTCTGGTAGTGTGGTGACCAGGATTGTACACAATATTCTAAATGAGGCCTAAGTTTCTGTACAGCTGCAGTATAACGTGCCAATTTTTATACTCAATGACCCAAAAAATAAAGACAAACATGCCGTATGCTTTATTGACTACCTTATCCCTCTGCTTTGCCACTTTCAGTGATCGGTGGACATGTACACCTAGATCTTTCTGACTGTCAGTATTCCAAAGGTTCTACCATTTTCTGTGTAATTCCGATATGCGTCGGACTTTCCAAAATGCATTATCTCACAGTTATCCGGATTAAACTCATCTGCCATTTCTCCATCCGAGTCTCCAATAGGAGTATATTTTGTTGTATCCTCTGAAAATCCTCTTCACTATCTGCAACTCCACCAATTTTTGCGTCGCCTGCCAACTTACTAATCAGGCAAACTACTTGTTCCTCCAGATCATTAATATATACTATGAATAACAAAGGTCCCAGATCTGATCCCTGTGGAATATCGCTAGTCCCAGACTCCCATTCATGAAAGCACCCCTCTGCTGCTATTGTCTGTCTTCTGTGGCCAAGATGTGGGAATGCCAGCGTTGGACTGGCGTAAACACAGTTTAAAAAGTCTGACAACACCAGGTTTTAGTCCAACCGGTTTATTTGATAATACTCTCAAGCTTTCGAGGTTTCCCTCTTCGTCAGGTGAATGGAGAGTTCTGGCCTCAGACAGAGCATATAAAGCACAGACAGTTTAGAGATTACTGATTAGAATGCGAATCCTTACACCTAACCTGCTGTTCAAGACCTGAAGTGGCTGACAATGTGAGTGGAAGGAGCACTGATCACAGGTTACAGAGATGTGTATTGTCTCCAGACAGTACAGAAGGTGAGGTTTTGCAAACCCAGGCAAGTCACGGGGGTTACAGATAGTGCGACATGAACCCAAGATCCCTGTTGAGACCGTCCTCATGTGTGCGGAACTTGGCTATCAGTCTCTGTTCAGCGACTCTACGCTGTCGTGTGTCGTGAAGGCCGCCTTGGAGAATGCTTACCCGAAGGTCAGAGGCTGAATGCACTTCAGTGGTCATGGGCATACACGACAGCGCAGAGTCGCTGAACAGAGACTGATAGCCAAGTTCCGCACACATGGGGACGGTCTCAACAGGGATCTTGGGTTCATGTCGCACTATCTGTAACCGCCGTGACTTGCCTGGGTTTGCAAAACCTCACTTTCTGTACTGTCTGGAGACAATACACATCTCTGTAACCTGTGATCAGTGCTCCTTTCACTCACATTGTCAGCCACTTCAGGTCTTGAACAGCAGGTTAGGTGTAAGGATTCGCATTCTAATCAGTAATCTGTAAACTGTCTGTGCTTTATATGCTCTGTCTGAGGCCAGAACTCTCCATTCACCTGACGAAGAGGGAAACCTTGAAAGCTTGAGAGTATTATCAAATAAATCGGTTGGACTAAAACCTGGTGTTGTCAGACTTTTTACTGTGTTCTGTGGCCAAGCCAGTTGTGTACCCATCTACCCAGCTCTCCTCTGATCCCGTACCTTAAACCTATCATTGTCACTGGATCAAAATCCTGGAACGCTCTCTGTATCAGTATTGTGGGTGTAACTAAACCATGTGGACTGCAGCGGGTCCAGAAGGCAGCTGACGAGCACCTTTTCACGGGAATTAGGGATGGACAATAAATGCTGGCTGAATGTAATGACTCGGGAAACCAGATTGAAAAGGAACTTACTTCATTACAGAATGCAAAGTAAAACAACTGCCCGATGTATGCAAACATTTGTCCATGGCCAGTCAACCTAGCCTGCACATCTTTGGACTGTGGGAGGAAACCGGAGTATCTGGAGGAAGCCCACGCAGACATGGGGAGAACGTGCAGACTCTACAAAGAGTCACCTGAGCACCGGGATTGAACCCAGGTCACTGGCGCTTTGAGACAGAAGTGCTAATCACTGTGCTGCCCCCAGTAACACCAAGCTCTTTTCTCCTCTCACTCTGTCTCTGTATTATTCCTGATAAGTGATGTCCCTATTCAACATTGCCTCAACAACTACATTTGAGACACATTTATCTTAGTGGAACACTGTTTGCCCATGTGTTCTCGCTGCACTCACTCATTTTTATATGATCGTTTTCTTCAGTGTTAATCATCCTATTAATATTTTCATTGGCAAATTTACTGTACAGCTAATACTCTATTACTGCTCCGAGCTTGTTCAATCTTGTTCACCTCATGAATGCGGACCGTTAAGAGTAATGTGTGTTGGACTAATTCTCAGGGAAACTCGTTTGTAACATGTCTGCAAACTGAACCACATCTTTTAATCAGTTAAGTTTCAATCATGACATTGAAGATCATTCCAAATCCAGACTTTCTCATTTCCACTGAAACAATAACACTGTCTCACAATGACTTTGTGCGAGGAATCTTAACAGTCTAGAATGACAATGCCCACCGGATTCTCAAATCCACTGGTAGACTCAATTTCTCAATAAATCCCAGCACAATCTATTTATTGTAGAATGTGAGTTGTTAGTCGTCTCTCCCTTTTCCCAATGATCAGAAAGAATATCTTACATTTTCCCTTGGATCATCCACTAGACAATATACAACAGGCTGTTAAGTGTATACATTGCAAGCTCTGATTTACCCCATGTCGGGTGAAATGCTTAGGGGGAAAAAGGCGAAGAAATGATTAATATTGAACCTTACCATTTCACAGAACAGAATTTGCCATCAAAAATATTTGATAAATAAGACTAACTGATGTTCGTGCAATTGAATGTTGATTTGAAGCAGAAATCTGAGGATAAGGGAATATCTGGGCTTGATGCAAATCTACTGGTTGTTTCTGAATAGCAGTGAAAGAGAGCACACTGGTCTACTCAGCAATCCTTTAATTCAGAGGTTATGTTTGAAGTCAGTGTGAGAACTAAGTGACATTTTTGCATTACAAAGAAACAGGAGACAGAATGAATCAAAACATTAAAATTATTGGTAAACAGTTCAAATGAACTTTGTTTACTGCTTTCATATTACACTTCGTAAAGTGGCTTGTTGTTCTGTTTCTTGTTGTTGTCGTGGCTCGACTGTTACGAAAGCAGAATTGTTAAATCTGTGTGTACAATCCCTGAAGTATAATTAGTGATTACTGACACTATAAAACGGGAAGGTTTCGTTTTGAGTTCTCTGTCTAAAGGCAGGTTATATCTCCACCATGGGCAGGGCAACGAGCGAGGTCCTGAATTCACCTTAGAAAGAACAGGGATCGATCGCCAGGCTGTTGTTAGAACATAAACCACATCAAGCTTCTCTCCAACTGAGCCAAACGGCTCCCCAATAACTCGTTTAATGCGGTAACAGCCTGATAGAATAGCAGAACTTCACATGTTCAAAACTGTTCCTTTTCTAATACACACAATATGACAGAGAACCTATTGAAGTTTAAGTACAGTAACAGTGAGACTCCTGAACAATTACAGTCTCTCCCGCTCCCACACAGTGTCTAATATCCCACTTACCATTTCTGCAGCAGGTTAGGAGCTCCGACGTTCACAGACTGTCGACTTGCTATATAGAACACTACAGCACAAACAGGCCCTTCGGCCCACAAGTTGCGCCGATCACATCTATACCTACCAAACCATAGAACTATCTGTAACTCCCAATCCCATTAGGTCCCATATACTCATCCAGAAGTCTTTTAAAAGACCCCAGCGAGTTTGCCTCTACCACCACCGACGGCAGCCGATTCCATTCAATCACCACCCTCTGAAAAACTTTCCCCTAACATCTCCGCTGTACTTGCTTCCCAGCACTTTAAACCTGTGTCCTCTCGTAGTGACCATTTCAGCCCTGGGAAATAGCCTCCGAGAATCCACCCCATCAACATTTTATAAACCTCCTATCAGGCCATCTCTCAACCTTCGTCTCTCTTCGAGCTCCCTCAACTTATCCTCATTAGGCATGCCTCCCAATCCAGGTGACATCCTTGTAAGTCTCCTCTGCACCCTCTCATAGCTTCCACTTTCTTCCTGTAGTGAGGCGACCAGAACTGCACACAGTACTTGAAGTGGGGTCTGACAAGGGTCCTGTAAAGTTGCAGCATTACCTCCCGACTCCTAAACGCAATCCCTCGATTAATGAAGGCCAGTACTCCATACGCCTTCTTGACCACATCCTCCACCTGCGAGGCCGACTTAAGAGTCCTATGGACCCCAAGATCCTTCTGCTCTTCAACCCAGCTAAGACTCCTACCCTTGATATTGTACTCCTGCATCCCGTTGGTCCTGCCAAAATGGACCACCACACATTTATCCGCGTTGAAGTCCATCTGCCACTTCTCCGCCCAGTCTTGCATCCTATCTATGTCACGCTGCAACTTCTGACATCCCTCCAGACTATCCACAACACCACCAACCTTCGTATCATCGGCAAACTTACCAGCCCATCCCTCCACTTCCTCATCCAGGTCATTTATGAAAATAACAAACAGCAAGGGTCCTAGAACAGATACCTGGGGCACTCCACTGGTGACCGACCTCCATGCAGAAAAAGACCCATCCACAACCACACTCTGCCTCCTGCAGGCAAGCCAGTTCTGGATCCACAAGGCCAAAGCCCCCTGGATCCCATGCCCTCTCACCTTCTCAAGAAGTCTTGCATGGGGGACCTTATCAAGCGCCTTGCTGAAGTCCATGTAAACCATGTCCACCGCTCTTCCTTCGTCAATGTGTTCAGTCACATTTTCAAAGAACTCAACTAGGCCCGTAAGGCACGACCTGCCCTTGACAAAGCCGTGCTGACTATTTCTGATCATTCTAAACTTCTCCAAATGCTCATAAATCTTGTCCCTCAGAAGCATCTCCATCAACTTAACAACCACTGAGGTCACACTCACCGGTCGGTAATTTCCCGGGCTATCCCTGTTCCCTTTCTTGAAAATAGGAACCACATCCGCAATCCTCCGGAACCTCTCCTGTCTCCATCGACGATGCAAAGATCATCGCCGGGGCTCTGCAATCACTTCCCTCACCTCCCACAGTAACCTGGGGTACATCCCATCCGGTCCCTGCGACTTGTCTATCTTGATGGAATTTAAAAGTTCCAACACATCCTCTTCCTTAACATCCACATACTCAATCTTTTCAGTCTGTATAACCTCCCAGATCACTTTCCACCGTGAATACCGAGGCAAAGTACTCATTAAGCACCTCTGCCATTTCTTCCGGTTCCACACAGACTTTTCCCCCTTCACCTTTTGTAGGTCCTATCCCTTCTTTTCTCATCCTTTTACTCTTCACATATTTGTAGAAGGCCTTGGGATTCTCCTTAATCTTACCCGCCAAGGCCTTCTCATGACCCCTTCTGGCTCTCCTAATTTCCTTTTTAAGCTCCTTTCTACAAGCCTTATACTCCTCTAGATCCTTAACATCTCTTAGCTCTCTGAACCTTTTATACACCTTTCTTTTCTTCCTGACCAGGTTCACCACAACCTTCGTGCACCATGGCTCACGCGACCCACCAAAACCTCCTTGTCTCATTGGAACGTTGTCGTGCAGAGCTCCAGTCAAACATTCCTTGAATATCTGCCACCTTCCTTCAGTACTTTCCCCCAAGAAAACCTCCTTCCAGTTTACTCGTCCAATTGTCTGCCTGATGTCATCATATTTCCCCTTACTCCAGACAAACACCTTCCTAGCCTGCCTGATCCTATCTCTTTCCAATGCTATTGTGAAGGAGGTAGAATTATGATCTCCATCCCTGAGATGCTCTCCCACCGAGAGATCCATCACCTGTCCTGGTTCATTCGCCAGCACCAGGTCAAGTACAGCCTCTCCTCTCATGGGCTTATCCACGTACTGTGTCAGGAAACCCTTCCTGAACACACCTAACAAACTCCTCCCCATCCAAACCCCTTACCCTTGGGATATTCCAGTCACTGTTTAGGAAATTAAAGTCTCCCATCACGACAACTGTTATTACAACATCTCTCTAGAATCTGTTTCCCTATCTGTACCTCAACTTCCCTGTCACTATTGGGCAGCCTGTAGAAAACACCCAGCAAAGTTATCGACCCTTTGCTGTTCCTAACTTCCACCCACAGAGACTCCGTAGACAGTCCCTCCACGGCATCCTCCTTCTCTGCAGCCACGACACTGTCCCTGATCGACAGTGCCACTCTGCCACCTCTTTTGCCCCCTCCCTGTCCTTCCTGTAGCATCTGAATCCCAGCACCTGAAGTACCCAGTCCTGTCCCTGAGACATCCAAGTCTCCGTAATGGGCCCCCACATCACATTCCCAAGCAGCAATCCACGCCCTAAGCTCATCTACTTTGTTCACTACACTCCTGGCGTTAAAATAGACACACCTCAGACCCTCGGCCTGGGCACTTCCCTTCTCCCTATGAGAGGGAGGTTATAACCTGTATAACCTCCCTCTCATACTGCCTACAGTCCTTCTCTACCTGGGAGCTAACCTCCTTGCTCTGTCTCCTCATCTCTATTCCCTCCCCCCAACCTTTCCAATTTAAAGCCCCCCCAGTAGCCCTAGCCAACCTTCCCGTCAAGATATTGGTCCCCCTGGGATTCAAGTGCCACCCGTCTTTACTGAACAGGTCGCAACTGCCCCTAAAGAGGTCCCAATGATCCAGGAACCTGAATCCCTGCCCCTGGCTCCAGTCCCTCAGCCATGCATTCAGCCTCCACCTCATTCCATTCCTGCCCTCATTCTCCCGTGGCGCAGGCAGCAATCCTGGGATTACTACCTTTGCATTCCTCTTTCTCAGCTGTCTACCTAATTCCCTATAATCCCTTTTCATGATCCCTTCCCTCTTCCTGCCTATGTCAGCAGGACCTATATGAACCACAACCTCCAGTTCCTCACCCTCCCCTTTCAGGATGTCTGGGACCCGCCCAGAGACATCCCGGATCCCAGCTCCAGGGAGACAAACCACCATCCGCGACTCCCGTCTGCGTCCGCAAAAACGCCTGTCTGATCCCCTCACTATGGAGTCCCCTATTAACACTGCCTTGCTGCTCTTTTTCTTACTTCTTTGAAGTACTGGCTCAGCTCCAGAGAGCTGGCCACCGCTTCATTCCCCAGGTGAGCTGTCCCCCCCAGTAGTACTCAGACAGGAGTACTTATTTTGAAGGGGGGCATCCACCGGCGTGCTCTCCATCACGTGAGCTTCCCCCTTCCTAACCGTTACCCGCGTGCCGCCTTCCCGTTGCCCCGGTGTGACCACTTGCCGATAGCTCCTATCAATTATCTCCTCATTCTCTCTAATGAGACAAAGGTCCTTGAGCTGCAGTTTCAGTTCCTTAACCTGGTCCCTTAGGGACTGCAGCTCCACACACCGAGAACAGTCCAATTTATGGTAAGGGAAAGAAAACTACCCAAGTCCCTTTGCAAACTACTTCCGGTTTCCAGAATAAAAATTAAAAAAAAAAACTAGCAAAGTTAATTTTAAAAATCGCTTTAACTTACCCACAAGCTCTCCTCTTACAAATCACTGCCTCTCTTCAGTGCTCCCAAGAAACAACATAATCAAGATCTACCAATGAGATGTTGATAATAAGGGCAGGGAGGAAAGTATTAACCACCAGAGTTAAAACATCACCTTTGTAAAATCAATGGGGGTGATTCTCCCAGCTCGCTGTGCTGCTTTTATAGCGCAGGAGACCGGTGCAGAGCCGTTTCATAGACTCCCCGCTGGGGGCCATAGCCTGCATGTGTCTCCAGCAGCTGGATTTCAGGCACCGTCAGCTCTGTGCCAGAGAGATCGGCGTGGAGCTGTATAAATTATTACAATGTGCATTTGAATCTGCTTAAGAGTCATTAGCGAGCCCAGCACTGAAATTTCCAGGCCCATGACCCTCTCGCCCCACCACCACCTCACATCAGGAGGGGTTTGATATAACTTCCTATTTGCAGGGAGCTGTTGAACAGACCCTGCTGGAGTAAAGGGGATGACATTGAGGTCTCCAGGAGGTTGGGGGTGGCTGGGATAACCTGGGCATTGCCAGTCTGGGACCCTGGCACTGCCAAAGGGGCAAAGTGCTAATGTCCAGGACATCTTGGCACTCCTGGGTATTGAGCAGTACCAAGGGTTCAGGGTCTAAGGGGGATCGAGCCTGTGAGAGTGATCAGCGAGGGTGGGGAGTCCCGCTTTCACTCTGAATTCGAGCTGAGGGAGGGAGGACAGCAATCGGGGCTGGCCATCAGGGTGGGGAGGGGGGATCAGCCTGCTTTGGGGGGGGGGGGGGGGGGGTGTCAAGATTACGGTGGGATCAGTCTGTTGGGATGAGGGAGGAGAGGACGTCAGGACTGTGTAAGAGGGGGAGAAATGCTGGCCGCTGCCATTGTGGAGCCACGAGGTATGCGCCAATCTCTGTGCTAACAGATCATCACTCACAGTGGCCGCTCAGCGCGATGCTGCCGGCCTCTCCAGCCGGAATACGGTCCGCCCACTGATTTTCAACCTGATTCACGCTCGTGCACTCTGCTGTGCACAGATTGTGGGAGATTCATTTTGAAACTCCCACTGAAAATTCCAGCATGATTTACTCCAGTTTTTAAACAAATTCGACACTTAGATTCTTTTTTTTGGGAGAATCGCCCCCAGCATGTTATAGGAACATTAGAATTAATTGACGATCTGAAACTTTAAGTGGAAATTAATCATTGTCAAACGAAGTTTTCAATAACTCAATTTTATATCCTACTCAAACCTTGACTGACAGTGTAAAATAAATCTCTCAAATCAGCAAAGACAGTGTCTTAATGCAACTCACATTTTCTCTCTACTCTGATTGAAGATCTCCAACAGAAACACAAGGAGACACTCCGGGTACAAACTGAAACTCTGAGAGTGAACACTATCCTCATAAAGGAGAAGGTTAAGATTTTCCAGCTGGTTGATCGATACGCTGAGCTAACGGTTATTTCCAGTGTTCGAGATCGGAGACTTGTCGAACATGAACTGCTGGCAAGAGGCCGAGACCATGAAAAATGGAGAGAGAAACATCTCCGGAGAGAACTGGAAAAAATCCGACCTGATCAATTGTTCCAGAGCAGCTTTTCCCAGAGAAAATCCAAATCTGGGAATTCAGCAGCAGTGAGCGGAGTCCCGGGAATTGGAAAAACAACAATGGTTCAAAAGATTGTTTATGACTGGGCCACTGGGAAAATATACCCACACTTTCAATTTGTCTTCAGTTTTAAATTCCGGGATTTGAACACTATTAACGGTAGAATAAACCTGAGGAAACTGATATCGGATCAGTATCCTTACTTTGGGAATATTCTGGGAGAGCTCTGGAAGAACCCAGAGGGATTGCTGTTTATATTCGATGGTTTGGATGAATTCAAGGACACGATTGACTTTGCTGACAATCGGAGAAATACAGAACCTCAGTCCATGTGCACAGATCCCGAATTCCGGTGTGGAGTGTCTGACATTGTGTACAGTTTAATACAGCACAAGCTGCTCCCAGGATGTTCAGTGCTAGTGACCAGCCGCCCCACTGCATTACATTTATTAGAAAAGGCTGAGATCAGTGTCTGGGCTGAAATCCTGGGATTTGTTGGTGATGAACGGAAGAAATATTTCAACAAGTTTTTTGAAGATCAGACGGTGGCAGCAGCTGTTTTCAAACACGTGGAGGAGAACGAGATCCTGTACACCATGTGTTACAACCCTTCCTACTGCTGGATCCTCGCTCTGTCACTGGGTCCCTTCTTTACACAAAGAGACAGGAACCGGCAGCAAGTTCCCAAGACCATCACCCAACTATATTCCTACTATATTTACAACATTCTGAAAAACCATGGCCGAGAGAGTGGAAACCCCCGTGATGTGTTACTGAAGCTTGGTGAGATGGCCTACACAGGAGTCTCCAAGAAGAAGATTGTGTTTAGAAATGGAGATTTGATTGAGTACAATCTACAATCTTCCCAGTTCCTGTCTGGGTTCCTGATGGAACTTTTGGAGAGAGATGATTCTGCCCAGAGTGTGGTTTATACATTCCCACATCTCACCATCCAAGAGTTTGTAGCTGCACTCACACAATTCCTGACTCCAGATCCCCGGGAGATTGGGAAACTCCTCAGTGAAGCCCACAGTGAGGAAGATGGGCGATTTGAGATATTTCTCCGTTTTGTTGCTGGTCTCTCCTCCCCACAGTCAGCTCGACCCCTGGAGGAGTTTCTGGGTCCGTTTCTTCATCACACAACCTGCCGAGTGATTGACTGGGTGAAGGAGAAGGTTGAAGGGCAGATTGGAAACGCAGAGACTGAAACTGGGAAAAGGAACCTCCTGAACAAATTCCACTACCTGTTTGAGTCTCAGAATAGAGCACTGGCTCAGAACACAGTGGGATCCATGAAAACACTTTCATTTCGTGGATTGCGACTGACCCCGATTGACTGTGTGGTCCTGTCTCATGTCATTGGACTCTGTGATACAATAAAACACCTCGATCTAGAGGAATGCCACATTCGGGGTGAAGGGCTCCGGCGGCTGGGACCCGTTCTGCACAAGTGTCAGGGGTTGAGGTAACTGTTTGTTTGGTCTCATAGTGGATATTTTCATAAGCCATTTCCTTTGTTCTAATAAAACAGAGGCATGTTCAGTTGAGGAAGTCAGAAGGGAAATAATGTCCAATGGTCACAGAGAAAGTGTGGGAGAATGGTACAAAGTAATAATGCTCGTTTCAGAGCAGCTGCAGACACGATGGGCCGATTGGCCTCATTCTGAACCTGTAATAAATCTATGATTCTCTGATAAAACTACATCATTTCAAAAAGGCAGATTCTCGTAGGCGAATAGCCATGGGCAATAAGTGTTGGCAACACCAGTGATACCACGTTCCTTGAATGAATAAAAACATTATTGGGATGAATTTTAAATAATTAGAGCTGTAAAGGCCTCCCTCCAAAATCTGAAAAAGGATCTTTCCATCTCCCAACAGAAACCATCTGATTATGTATGATGCTGTATAGAAATTAGTTTCTCTTGTTTGGTACAGCTTACAGTTTGTGTTTAATTATTATCAGGATCATTTTAAGAACATAAGAAATAGGAGCAGGAGTAGGCCAACTAGCCCTTCGAGCCTGCCCCGCCATTCAATAAGATCATGGCTGATCTGTCGTGGCTCAGTTCCACATTCCCGCCCTCTCCCCATAACCCTTAATCCCCTCTTATCAAAAACCCATCAACCCGCGTCTTAAAAATATTTAGCGAGGTAGCCTCCACCACATCAACGGGCAGAGAATTCCAGAGATTCACCACCCTTTGAGTGAAGAAGTTCCTCCTCAACTGTGATCTAAACCCCCCCCCCCCCCCCCCCCCTTTATCTTGAGGCTGTGCCCTCTAGTCCTACTGTCTTTTTTGAGCGGGAAGAGTCTCTCCACCTCTATCCTATCCATCCCATTCATCATCTTATACGTCTCAATGAGATCTCCCCTCATTCTTCTAAACTCTAACGAGTACAAGCCTAGTTTATTCAGCCTCTCCTCATAGCTCAATCCCCTCAACTCCAGTATCAGCCTAGTAAACCTCCTCTGCACTCCCTCCAGGGCCAAAATATCCTTGCGCAGGTGCAGCGCCCAAAACTGCACACAGTACTCCAGCTGCGGCCTCACCAATGCCCTATACAGCTGCAGCAAGACCTCCCTACTTTTATATTCAATCCCCCTCGCTATGAAGGCCAGCATCCCATTCGCCTTCCTGACCACCTGCTGCACCTGCAAGCTGGGTTTTTGCGACTCATGCACAAGGACCCCGAGGTCCCTCTGCACCGTCGCCTGCTGCAGTTTTTCGCCACGTAAGTAATAGTCCTTCCTACCATTCTTCCTACCAAAGTGGACCACCTCACACTTGCCAACATTAAATTCCATTTGCCATTTCCTGGCCCATTCGCCCAGCCTATCTAGATCCTTCTGCAGACTCTCCACACCCTCCGCACAATTTGCCTTTCCCCCAATCTTGGTGTCATCAGCAAATTTCGACACCCTGCACTCGGTTCCCTCCTCCAGATCATCTATATAAATGGTAAATAGCTGAGGCCCCAGCACCGACCCCTGGGGCACCCCACTAGTCACCAACCGCCAATCCGAATAGCACCCATTGACCCCCACTCTCTGCCTCCTATTTGACAACCAGTCCTCTATCCACGCTAACACCCTACCACCAACTCCATGCCCCCTGACCTTCTGCAATAACCTCTTGTGAGGTACCTTGTCGAACGCCTTCTGAAAATCAAGAAAGACCACATCCACCGGCTCTCCTCTATCCGCTGCCCTAGACACATTTTACTGAGCTCTACCTCTGTTATGTATTACAGTAGGTGTGTGTTATATTGGGACAATGTCCCTTTATAAGACACGTGATCACTGGTGACATCCTCAGTTAGGGTTGGTTTCTGAATGCCTGCATTGCCCTGCCTCTACTGGCAGCCTCTGCGAACACTGTCTTCTTGGGTTAACTGGTTGCAACTGAAACTCAGTATTTCTATCATTCATTGTGGGTCTCTGAATATAAGCAACCATTTTCTTAACCTCTATAACTCTTACAGTATTGTAACCGTTAAATTAAAATGCAGGGACAGTTTAAAGTGAAACCAGGCAGGCAGCTTTGTTTAACATGAAGTGAAATTAAAGTTTTGGCCCTTTCTGAGCTCACAAGCACAGAAACACAAATTAAGCTTAAACTCAGGGATTATTATCTGATGCCCACAAACTTAAACTATTGCGTAACAGTAAAGCCCAAGATGCTGTATTCTTTATTAACTTACCCTGCTAACAGCAATGATCGATGTACATATACATTCAGTCCCTCTGATCCTGCAATCCGTTAACAATTCTACCGATTATTTTATATTGCTTTCTCATGTACATGTTTCCTGAAAGTCTCACCTCACACGTCTCTGCATTGAACTTAATCTGCCATCTACCTGTACACTCCACCATGGTCTGTTTTTCAGACCCAAGCTCCCCTCCTCACAGTTTCCGATGCCTCAAAAGATTTTTGTGATCAACAAATCTTGAAATTTTCCTCAAGACTGTAAACCCCGAGATCACTCATATATATCAGGGGAAAGCAGGAATCCCAATACTGACTGCGAGGGTTCTCCACTACAGACATTCTCCAGCCTGGAAAATATCCATTACTCTTTGTTCATCCAATCTTGTATCCACATTAATACTTTCCCATTTATTTAATGAGCTTATGCCACAAGTCTGTTGTCACTGCATCAGATGATTTCTGAATATCCGTGTACACCACATCAACAGCAGAACCATCACTGACCCTTTCTGTTCCTCCAATTCACAACAATATAAAACCTGTCACAAACGGCATTTATTTACCAACCAATGAATTTAGTTTCCTCTGTGTCACTAATAGATTCACCATTTCCCTTCTGAACTCAGTGTGGGCCGGCTTAGGATAGTTAAATGATCCAACATCCGTCCGACAATCAGCTAAGTTGAAGAATACTGCTCCAGTCTGGAACCGCAGACTTGACTAATTTGGATTGACCCACTCTTTTAGGTTGTGGTTACTGGTTCCTGGCCCCCTCTTCATCCACTCCAACAAACAGATAACTGGAAATTAAACCAGTATCAACTGCTTTGAAAGCCACTGTGCTCACTATTATATCATAAAATGTCTGACAACAACAGGGGTTTAAATCCAACCGATTTATTTGATAGTACACTCACTAGCTTTCGGGTTTGTCTCTTCGTCAGGTGATATCCACATCAATCTCACTATTATATCATCATCATTGCATTTAGGGACTCCTGTGTTGTAGATGCACCCACAGTGCTGTAAGAAGGAGTCTCAGGATTTTGACCCAGTCACTGAAGGAACAATAACATATTTCCAAGTCAGGATGGTGTGTATCTTGGAAGGGAATTTCCAGGTGGAGATGTTTCCATTCATCTGCTGCCCTTGTCCTTTGTGAGTTGCTGTCTTGTAGATGGTCCAACAACCTCAACTACCTTCCTTTGTGCTGGTGTTGCTCCAACCGGCAGAAAGGTTTTTTGCTCATTTCCATTGATTTCAGTTTTTCTCTGGCTCCTTTTTGCTACACGTGATCATATTCTGCCTTGATGTCAAGGGCAGACATTTTTATCTCACATCCTGAGTTCAGCTGTGTTGTCCGTGTTTGCATCAAGGCTGTAATGAGGTAGGGGACTGAGTGACCCTGAGTAAGCACAAGCCCAGAGTCAGCGAACAGATCATTGCTAATTAAGTGTCACTTGATAGTCTCGATGATGCCTTCCATTACTGTGCTGATGATCAAGAGTAGACTGAGGGGATAGTAAATGGACAGATTGGATTTGTTCTCTTTTGGTATACGGTCATACCTGGGAAATTTCCCACTTTGGGTAAAGTTCAGTGGTGTAACTGTACAGGAACAGCTTGGCTTGGAACAGAACAACTTCTGGAACAGAAATCTTCAGGACAATTATTGGAATATTGTCAAGACCCATTATCTTTGCAGTGTCCTGTGTCATGAGATATTTCTTGACACCATTTGGAGTGAATTGTATTAGCTGAAGACATATCTGTGATGTTGGGGACCTCTGGATGGTTCAGCCACTGAAGTTAGTTACTAATATTTGAGTCATATCTTTTGCACTGATATGTGAGTCGTCTCCATCATGAGGATGGGATATTTGTATGTCCTCCTCCTTTTGCTGTTCCGTCAGGTGATCACACGGTGAAGCCTTCCATTGTTTGCTAGAGCAGACAAGTGAAGGAACAGAGGGACAGATAAGAAACTACCTGTTAAAAACCTGTTTAAATAAGTTTAAAGCACTTTGTAGTAAGAACTAACCTTGTAGAACTGTTTAAATCATTTAAAAGCATTACCGCTTTAAGAATTCTGAGGGAGTGCTTAGAAGGGAGTGTGGGCCAGCAGGCTTTAAATCAGCGCCAGTTTTAAAAGGAGGCCTGGTGTAGACAGCGGACAGCGTCAGAGCGGGCAGTGGAGTGAGTGGGAAGCAGAGTGAGCTATTAGGGCTTAAGATCAAAAGGGCTTGGGGGAAAAGGGGCCAGGTAAGTTGGTGTGGAAATTTTCGTGAAGAATGGAGGGGGATTTGATGTGTTGTTTCTGTGTGATGTGGGAACTGGTGGACCCCAGGGTCCTTCCCAGTGACCATGTCTGCAGTAAGTGCAGGTTGCTGGAGGAGCTCCAGCTCGAGGTAGATGAGCTGGCCTCTGAGCTACAGACACTGAGGCTCATCAGGGGGAGGGAGGGTGCCATTGTCAGTGGGGTGCAAGTGACATCCATCCCCCCTGGACTGGCTAAATCTAAGGGTCAGGAACAAGAGGGGGGTGGGGAGAGGAGGCCTCAGCCTCTCAATCTGCATAACAGGTTTGAGGTTCTTGCTTCCAGTCTGGACGAGGGAGGTGAGGTTGGTGAGCAAACTGCACACGGTACAGTGATGCAGCAGGGCATAGACAAGGAGAAGGTGAAAAGGAACGTAGTTGTAATTAAGGATAGTGGGGTTAAGGGTATTGACACTGTCCTTTGTCACAATGACAAAGTGCACAGAAGGGTGTGTTGTCTGCCTGGTGCTCGGGTCTGGGATGTCGCATCTGGGCTGCAGAGGAACCTGGAGTGGGAGGGTGAGAATCCGGTCGTTGTGGTACATGTGGGTGCCAACGACGTAGGCAAAATGCAAACGGAGGATCTGGGGAGGGAGTATGAAAAGCTGGGAATGGAATTAAAAAGTAGAACCGACAAGGTGGTTATCTCTGGGCCTGAACCGAGTGCAGACGGGCGTAAGGTTGATAAGATTAAGGAAGTGAATGGGTGGCTCAGGGATTGGTGTGGGAGGAATGGGTTTGAATTTATGGGCCATTGGCATCAGTATTGGGGTAGGTGGGACCTGTTCGGGCGGGATGGGGTTGGTCTGAACCGTGCTGGGACCAGAGTCCTGGCGAATCGTGTAAAGAGGACTGTAGACAGGGCTTTAAACTAATTGGGGGGGGGGGGTGCAAGGGTAGGTGACATTACGGGGTCTAAAGTTAAGGAGACGGTACAGGTAAGGGTAGAGGCTGAGGATGTCCCAATAATAAAGGGAGTAGGGGGCGTGAGTATGGTTGGTGGCGTTCCAGCAAATAGGGTCCAGGTGAAGGCTGGGATGAAGGCACTGTATCTGAATGCATGAAGCATTCGGAATAAAGTGGATGAGCTGGTGGCGCAGATAAGCACAAATGGACATGATCTGGTGGCCATTACAGAGACATGGCTGCAGGGTGACAGGGACTGGGAGCTGAATGTCCAGGGGTATCAAGTGTTTAGGAAGGATAGGCGGGAGGAAAAAGGGGGGGGCATAGCTCTGCTGATTAAGGATAGCATCAGGGTGGTAGCAAGGGATGATATTGGAGCCAACGAACAAAGTGGAATCGTTGTGGGTAGAGATTAGGAACAGCAAAGGGAGGAAGATGCTGGTGGGTGTCATCTATAGGCCCCCGAATAATAATCTGGAGGTGGGGTGGGCTGTTAATGCGCAAATAAGTGCGGCGTGCAGGAATGGGACGGCCGTAATTATGGGGGATTTCAATCTACGTATTGATTGGTCGACCCATGTTGGACGCGGTGGGCTCGAGGAGGAGTTCTTGGAATGCTGCTGGGATAGTTTCCTTGAGCAGTGTGTGTTGGAGCCGACGAGAGAGCGAGATATCTTGGATCTGGTGTTATGTAATGAGGCGGGTAGAATTAGGGACCTTGCAGTGAAGGATCCTCTTGGGGAGAGTGATCATTGTATGGTGGAGTTTCTGGTGCAGATGGAGGAGGAGAAAGTGGGTTCCCGGACACGCGTCCTTTGTCTGAACAGAGGGGAGTACAGTAGGATGAGAGAAGAATTGGCGAATGTGGACTGGGGGAGCGCGTTGGAAGGTAGGTCTGCTGAGGAGCAGTGGAGGATCTTTAAGGAGATCTTTCTTGGTGCTCAGCAGAAATTTATTCCGATGGTCAAAAAGGACCATAGGAGGAGAGGTAATAAGCCGTGGATAACGAAGGAGGTGAAGGAAAGTGTTAAATTAAAAGCAGAGGCGTTTAGAGTAGCTAAGAGTAGTGGGCGAGAAGAGGATTGGGAGAGGTTTAAATGTCAACAAAGATTGACAAAGAAGTTGATAAAGAAGGGTAGGAGAAACTATGAAGCTGGGCTAGCGCTTAATATAAAAAAGGATAGCAAGTGTTTTTATAAATATATAAAAAGGAAGAGGCTGGCTAGGGTGAACGTTGGTCCCTTAGAGGATGAGGAGGGGGACTTAGTGGTAGGGGATGGGGATATGGCTGAGGTCTTGAACAACTTTTTTGTTTCGGTCGTCACGGATGAGGACATGAATAATTTGCCGGGTGTTAGAGATGGAAAGTTGGTAGGACTGGAGGGTCTCGATGACATTACTGTTACTAGAGAGGCGGTGCTCGACAGACTGGAGGGGCTGATTGTGGACAAGTCCCCAGGACCGGATGGAATGCATCCGAGGGTTCTGAAAGAAATGGCGGAGGTGATAGTGGATGCCTTGGTGGTTATTTTCCAGATGTCGCTGGATTCCGGGGAAGTGCCGGAAGATTGGAAAACGGCTAATGTTACGCCGTTGTTTAAGAAGGGTGCCAGGCAAAAGGCGGGGAATTATAGGCCGGTTAGTTTAACGTCTGTTGTAGGTAAAATGTTAGAATCCATCATCAAGGAGGAAATAGCGAGGCATCTTGAGGGGAATTGCTTGATAGAGCAGATGCAGCACGGTTTCGTTAAAGGAAAGTCGTGCCTGACAAATTTACTGGAGTTCTATGAGGAAGTGTCTAGGGCAGTGGATAGAGGAGAGCCGGTGGATGTGGTCTTCCTTGATTTTCAGAAGGCGTTTGACAAGGTACCTCACAAGAGGTTATTGCAGAAGGTCAGGGGACATGGAGTTGGGGGTAGGGTGTTAGCGTGGATAGAGGATTGGTTGTCAAATAGGAGGCAGAGAGTGGGGGTCAATGGGTGCTATTCGGATTGGCGGTTGGTGACTAGTGGAGTGCCCCAGGGGTCGGTGCTGGGGCCTCAGCTATTTACCATTTATATAGATGATCTGGAGGAGGGAACCGAGTGTATGGTGTCAAAATTTGCTGATGACACCAAGATTGGTGGAACGGCAAATTGTGCGGAGGGTGTGGAGAGTCTACAGAAGGATCTAGATAGGCTGGGCGAATGGGCCAGGAAAGGGCAAATGGAATTTAATGTTGGCAAGTGCGAGGTGGTCCACTTTGGTAGGAAGGATTATTACTTACGTGGCGAGAAACTGCAGCAGGCGACGGTGCAGTGGGACCTCGGGGTCCTTGTGCATGAGTCGCAAAAACCCAGCTTGCAGGTGCAGCAGGTGGTCAGGAAGGCGAATGGGATGCTGGCCTTCATAGCGAGGGGGATTGAATATAAAAGTAGGGAGGTCTTGCTGCAGCTGTATAGGGCATTGGTGAGGCCGCAGCTGGAGTACTGTGCGCAGTTTTGGGCGCCGTACTTACGCAAGGATATTTTGGCCTTGGAGGGAGTGCAGAGGAGGTTTACTAGGCTGATGCTGGAGTTGAGGGGGTTGAGCTATGAGGAGAGGCTGAATAAACTAGGCTTGCACTCGTTAGAGTTTAGAAGAATGAGGGGAGATCTCATTGAGACGTATAAGATGATGAATGGGATGGATAGGATAGAGGTGGAGAGACTCTTCCTGCTCAGAAAGGACAGTAGGACTAGGGGGCACAGCCTCAAGATAAAGGGGGGGGTGGTTTAGAACGGAGTTGAGGAGGAACTTCTTCACTCAAAGGGTGGTGAATCTCTGGAATTCTCTGCCCGTTGAAGTGGTGGAGGCTGCCTCGCTAAATATTTTTAAGACGCGGGTTGATGGGTTTTTGATAAGAGAGGGGATTAAGGGTTATGGGGAGAGGGCGGGAATGTGGAACTGAGCCACGACAGATCAGCCATGATCTTATTGAATGGCGGGGCAGGCTCGAGGGGCTAGATGGCCTACTCCTGCTCCTATTTCTTATGTTCTTATGTCATCCACTACCATTCACAGTTAAATGTGGCAGGACTGCAGAGCTTAGATCTGAGCCGAGGAAACCAGAATTTCCTGAATGAGGAAACCTGCTGCTGGAAAATCTCCAGTCAAACTGTCAGTGATATGAAACAGGGTTTTCGGATAATCCTTTTCCTATGTGAAGATCTCCTGGGAAGACGGAATTCCCGGTAATACCCAGAGATCGAACACTAGCCATACCAGCAGAAAATGTAGAGCCTGTTTAATATGGAATAATGTTGGAGACACCCCTCCCCTATAAACTAATCAAACTGGAATATTTAGCTTTCCAATGGGAGAGTAATCTTATTGTATAAAATTCAGGGGATGGATCTTCCACCAAACGTTAGCACAGCTTCACAATTTAACTCACCCTGAGATATTATACAGATTAATCTAATGTCAAGAGTTATGAAGTACAGGGAATCACAGCTTTATCATTTAACTCTCAGTAAATTGTACAATTTCCATAAAATCCTGGATTTATGGAACAGCAGAAATGATTTGAATTTCCGGAAACTCAGCAAGGTCAGTCACATTCAGGAGAGTAATTCTGATGATCAGGACATTAGACCAGAATGAGGGATATGTTTAAAATTACTTGCTTGTTCACAGGATGTGGACATTGCTGGCGAGACCAGCATTCATTGTCCATCCCTGATTACCCTCAAATCCTCTAGGAGACATTAGCAGTGGGCAACAGATGCTGGTTTATCAAGCGACACCCATATCCATGAGCAATTAAACAAAAATACATATTTTGAAAGGTGTAAAGCTGATTTTCATCAGGAGGCAAACCAGTGATAGTGATTTTTTTCATAATTTTCCAGTGCTAATGCTTTTTTTCCATTCAGCTGAAATGACAATTGGTTAAGGTTTAGTATCATAACTTGAATCAGTTCCCCACTGGTGCTAAGTTTCTGACACAAAAATAGGCCCAGTTTCTTTTCCTGGTGAAAATTCAGCTGATTTTAATGTGTTTTTTTACTTTATCCATTTAGACTGGATCGCAATAACGTGGGAGATTCAGGAGTGAAGGTACTGTCTGCGGCTCTGAGGAATCCAGACTGCAAAATACAGGCACTGAGGTAAGTGCCAGACTTTGTGAGATTGTTTGTAATAATTGGGGGACAGTGTAAATTATTATCAGTATCAGTAATAGTGTCATTACTAATCACTACACATCATTCCTGTCAGTATTAGTGTTATTGTTAAACACCACGGATTTACTCTGGTTCCTGTAATCTTTCCCTCTCTGATCTCTCTCACCCCCACACAGTACAAACTAGTCAGTGATGTGTCTGAACCTGAATTACAATGAATAGCGAGATTCAGGAGTGAAAGCTTTAAATGTTCATTTATAATTATTCTCAAAACATTCATCAGAATAAAAGATAAACAAAACAATTAAATGCTTATAGAAATACCATAGATGGGAGGTCACATGTTCAATTTAGTTAATTTGTCATTCCGATTATAGATGTTTAAGCTTGTCAGTTTGATTAAAAGTATAAAACTGCTGTATATCGGAAAGGCAGTTAACAAATGACATTATCTGATGAGTTCGATCCCGAGAGATTCATTCTCAAATGTAAGAATATAAGAAGTAGGAGCAGGAGTAGGCCATCTAGCCCTTCGAGCCTGCCCTGCCATTCAATAAGATCATGGCTGATCTGAAGTGGCTCAGTTCCACTTTCCCGCTTTCTCCCCATAACCCTTAATTCCCTTCTCTGTCAAAAACCTATCAACCTGTGACTTAAATATACTCAGCGAGCAGAGAATTCCAGAGATTCACCACCCTTTGAGTGAAGAAGTTCCTCCTCAACTCCGTTCTAAACTACCCCCCCCCGAGGCTGTGCCCTCTAGTCCTACTGTCCTTTTGAGTGGGAAGAATCTCTCTACCTCTACCCTATCCATCCCCTTCATTATCTTATACATCTCTATAAGATTCCCCCTCATCCTTCTAAACTCCAACGAGTACAAACCCAGTCTATTTAGTCTCTCTTCATAGTCCAACCCCCTCATCTCCGGTATCAGCCGAGTGAACCTCCTCTGCACTCCCTCCAAGGCCAAAATATCGTTGTGCAAGTGCGGCAACCAAAATATCGTTGCGCAATTGCGGCGACCAAAACTGCACACAGAACTCCAGCTGCGGCCTCACCAGTACCCTGTACAGTCGCAGCAAGACCTCCCTGCTTTTATATTCTATCCCCCTCGCTATAAAGGCCAGCATCCCATTTGCCGCCTTGATCACTTGCTGCACCTGCAGGCTGGGTTTTTGCGACTCATGCACAAGGACCCCTAGGTCCCTCTGCACCGTAGCATGCTATAGCTTTTCGCCCTTTAAATAGTAATCCCTCCTACTATTATTCCTGCCAAAGTGGATAACCTCACACTTGCTAACATTATACTCCATCTGCCAGGTCCTCGCCCACTCGCTCAGCCTATCTAGATCCCTCTGCAGACTTTCCACACCCTCCGCACAATTTGCTTTTCCACTCATCTTTGTGTCATCAGCAAATTTCGACACCCTACACTCAGCCCCCTCCTCCAGATCATCTATATAAATGGTAAATAGCTGAGGCCCCAGCACCGATCCCTGTGGCACTCCACTATTCACCAACTGCCAATCAGAATAGCACCCATTGATACCAACACTCTGCTTCCTATTAGACAGCCAATCCTCTATCCACACTAACACCTTACCCCCAACTCCGTGCACCCTAACCTTCTGCAGCAACCTTTTATGAGGTGCCTTATCAAACGCCTTTTGAAAATCTAAAAACACCACATCCACCGGTTCCCCTCTGTCTACCGCACTAGTCACATCCTCATAGAAATCCAATAAATTCGTCAAACACGACTTCCCCTTAACGAATCCATGCTGCATCTGCTCAATCAAACCATTCTTTTCTAGGTGCCTCGCTATTTCTTCTTTGATGACAGATTCAAGCATTTTTCCAACAACAGACGTTAAACTAACCGGCCTATAATTCCCTGCCTTTTGCCTGCTACCTTTTTTAAACAGCGGTGTAACATTAGCCATTTTCCAATCTTCGGGCACTTCCCCGGAATCCAGCGAAGTTTGGTAAATAATCACTAAGGCATCTACTATCACCTCTGCCATTTCCTTCAGAACCCTGGGATGCATTCCATCCGGTCCTGGGGACTTGTCCACTATCAGTCCCGCTAGTCGATCAAGCACTACCTCTCTAGTGACAATGATCTCATTCAGGCCCTCAACTCCTACCATCCTTCTATCTTTAATAGCCGGCAAACTATTCGCATCCTCCTCCTTGAAGACCGAGGCAAAAAACTTATTTAAAGCCTCAGCCATTTCCTCATCCCCCACCACTAAATCCCCCCTCTCATCCTCTAAGGGTCCAACATTCATTCTAGCCGGCCTCCTCCTCTTTATATATTTGTAAAAACTCTTACTGTCCTTTTTATATTTAGTGCTAGTTTAGATTCATAGTCTATCCTTCCTTTCTTTATCAACTTCTTAGTCATTCCTTGTTGATTTTTAAACCTCTCCCAATCTTCTACTCACCCACTACTTTTAGCCACTCTAAACACATCAGCTTTTAATTTAATACTCTTTATTTCCCTCGATAACCACGGCTGGTTATCCCTTCTCCTACGTTCCTTCTTTACCATTGGAATATATGAGCACCGAAAAAGATCTCCTTAAAGATCCTCCACTGTTCCTCAGCAGTCCTACCGACCAATCTGCGCCCCCAATCTACATTTGCCAATTCCCCTCTCATCCTATCGTACTCCCCTCTGTTCAAACAGAGGACACAGGTCCGGGACGCTGCTTTCTCATTCTCCATCTGCATCAAAAACTCAAACATACAATGATCGCTCGTCCCAAGAGGATCCCTCACAACAAGATCCCTAATTCTTCCTGCCTTGTTACACAACACCAGATCTAAGATAGCTTGCTCTCTCGTCGGCTCCGTCACACACTGTTCAAGGAAACTATCCCGACATCATTCCAAGACTCTTCCTCAAGCCCACCGCGTCCGACATGGGTCAACCAATCAATATGTAGATTGAAATCCCCCATAATTATCGCCGCTCCGTTTCTGCACGCATCATTTATTTGCTTGTCTATAGCCAAGTTATTATTTGGGGGCCTATAGACCACACCCACCAGCGTCTTCCTCCCCTTACTGTTGCTTATCTCCGCCCACAACGATTCCACGTTCTGCTCTTTGGAGCCTATACCTTCCCTTGCTATCGCCCTGATATTATCATTAATCAGCAGATTTCTGACTATTCTGTACAGTGATTATTACCATTGGCAGCTGAGCTGAGCCTTGAGCTCATTAATTCACGAGTACATAAGATACAGGAACAGAATTAGGCCATTCAGCCCATCGGGTCTGCTCCGCCATTCGATCATGACTCATATGCTCCTCCTCTCCATTTTCCTGCCATCTCCCCCATAACCCTTCAACCCATTACCAATTAAAACAGTACAGAAACAGTACCAAAATGTGTGTTAAACGGAGCTGTAGGATCATTTTAAAAGTTAAGGCAGAGATCGAGGTGGAGAGGATTAGGAAGGGATTTCCAGAGTTTACAGCTCAGGACTATTTACACCCCAGGGGGACAGGACAGTAAGTTGCAATGAGGAAATAAGAATGGATATAGATAGGTTAGGAGAGTGGGCCGAAATGTGACAGATGGACTTTAATGTGGATAAGTGTGAGGTCATGCATTTTGGTTCAAAAAATGGCAGAGTGACTTATTATCTAAATGGGGAGAGACTTCATGGTGCTATGGTGCAGAGGAATATGGATGTCCTCATTCATGAGTCCCAGTAAACTAACATGTAGCTACAGCAGATAGTAAAGAAAGTGAATGGAATGTTGACATTTATTGCTAAAGAAATATCATATTAAAGAAAGTATTGTTGCATCTATACAAGGTGAGGCTGCACCTGGAGTATTGTGCAGTTTTGGTCCCCTTATTTGAGGAAAGATGTAGTGGAATTGGAGGCTGTTCAGAGGAGGTTCATTAGATTGATTCCAGAGGTGAGGGGTTTGTCGTATGAAGAGAGATCGAACAGTTTAGGCTCAGACCCTCTGGGATTTAGAAGAATGAGGGGAGATCAAATTGAAATATGGAAGATAGTAAAAGGTATGGATAAAGTAGCTTCCACTGGTGGGACATTCTAGGATGAGAAATCCTCATCTTAGGATAAGGAGCAGCAAATTTAAAACAGAGTTGAGGAGAAACTACTTCTCCCAAAGGGTTCTGAATCTGTGGAATTCACTACCCCAAAGTGCGGTGGATGCTGGGACAGTGAGTAAACTTACAAAGGATTTAGACAGATTTTTAATTGGTAATGGGTTGAAGGGTTATGGGGAGATGGCAGGAAAATGGGGATGAGGAACATATCAGCCATGATCGAATGGCGGAGCAGACCCGATGGACTGAATGGCCTAATTCTGTTCCTGTATCTTATGAACTCGTGAATTAATGAGCTCAAGGCTCAGCTCAGCTGTCAATGGTAATAATCACAGTACAGAATAATCAGAATTATATCCCTATTAATAATGGGCAGTGTTTTTAATAACACAAATAATAATACTACAAGTACCATAGCTATCAATATTCGTGTTAGAAACACTGTCCACTGTTAATAGACACATAACCAGCTTGGCAGTAAAATTAAAGACCATGAAATAAAACAGACAATGGCAGCATGGATATGAAGTTATCTGTGAGACAGACAGGAGTGGGTGAACTGTACTCTTTCAGTTAGAGGAAGCTTACAGTGGCTTTTCCCAGCAATCAGTACAGTGTTACTGTGGCTAATTGTCTTTACATATATTAACAAATTAGACTTGGGTGTATCTAAAAATGAGATGTGAACCTGGTGAAGCTCCAGCACAAGGCCACTTGCAGCCCAGAGAGAGGAAGCAGCATATGATAGACCGAGCTCTGGATCAGATCAGAGATCTGCAGTCTTGCCATATCCAGCCATAAATAGTGTTAGACATGGAACAAATGTTGGACATGCCGCTAACATTAGGCGACATGATGGCACAGTGGTCAGCACTGCTACCTCACCAGTGCCAGGGACCATGATTCAATTCCAGCTTCGGATGGCTGTACATGTGGAGTTTGCACATTCTCCCCGTGTCTGTGTGGGTTTCCTCCAAGTGCTCCGGTTTCCTTCTACAATCCAAAGCTGCAGATTCGGTTGATGGGCTATGCTAAGTTGTCCCAAGCACACTCAGGATGTGAAGGTTAGGGGGATCAGTGGGCCATATATGTGGAGTTTTAGAGACAGGGCCTGGGTAAGATATTCTTTCAAAAAATTGGTGCAGACTCGATGGGCCCAATGGCCTCCTTCTGCACTCTGGGAATTCTATGATTCCAGAAACAAGCCACAAGAATCCCATCGTTACTGATGAGGGAACCCAGAGCATCAGTACAAACGACGAGGCTGAAACATTAGCAGCCATCTTCAGCCAGAAGTGACGAGTAGGAAGATTAATCTCGGTCTCCTCCTGAGGTCCCCAGCATTACAGATGTCAATTTGATTCACTGCATGTGAGGTAAAGAAAAAAAGGCACTGCGTACTGCAAAATCTGTCAGCCTGGCAGTACCCCAGCAATGGTACTGAAGAATTGTGTTCCATAATTAGCCATTCCCCTCACAAAGATATTCCAGTGCAGCTACAACACTGGATCTATCCCACAATGTGGAAAAAAGCAGAACAAATCCAATCTGGTGATTTACTACTCCATCAGTCTGCTCTTGATCATCAGAAAATGTGGAATCCTTCCAGTGCCTCATGATCATCACTGCAGGAGTTCCTCAGGGTGATGTCCGAAGCCCAACCACCTTCAATTGCTTTATCAATGACCTGCCTTCCATTATAAGGTCAGAGTGAGGATGCTCACTAATTGTACAATGCTCAGTACTGTTCACAATTCCTCACAGACTGAAGCAGTTCATGTCCATAAACAGCAAGACCTGAACAAAACAGAAAATGCTGGAAAATCCCAGCATGCCTGACAGCTTCTGTGGAGAGAGAACAGCTAACCCTTCGAATCTGGATGACTTTTCATCGGAGCTCGGGGCTGAAGAACATTCAAGCTTAACCTGATAAATAGCAAGTTTGGCTTCAGTATGTTGTGTGCCAGGAGAGGACCATCTCAAACTGAAGGCAATCTAACCACATTCCCTTTACATTGAATGACAGCACCATCACTGAATCCTCGACCATCAACAACTGGGTGGTGGGGGTGCACTGGGACCATTGAACAGACACTGAACTGTAAACACTGTGGCTCCAAGGGTAGATCACAGCCTGGGAATTCAGAGATGAGGAACTCGCCCCCTGTCTCGCAAATGCTTGTTCTCCATCAACAAGGCACAAGTCAGCAGTGTGATGGGATTTTCTCATCTTGCTGGAATGAATGCAGCTTCAGAAATATTCAAGAAGCTCATCCGTGTCAGAGGAGCTGAATGGATCAGCAGGCCATCCACCAAATTAAATATTGACTCTCTCCATCACTGACACACAGTGTCAGCAGTGTGTACCACATACAAGGTGGATTGTAGCAGCTCACCAAATTTCCTGAGACAGCATGTTCCAAATGTGTACTAATTATCACCGAGATGGGCAAAGATATCAGAAGAATGGAACATCAATCAGCTTCAGATTCCTTTCCAAACCACACACCATGCTGACTTGGAAAATATTGCTTTGCCATCACTACTGTGGCATCATAATCCTGGATGTCCTTTCCGAATGGCATTGCACCAGGTGGCTGCAGAATTTAAGGTGGCTCACCAAGGGCAATTGGAAATGGGCTACAAGTGTTGGCATTCCCCGTGAAACCATCATCCCATGAAAAAATGAAGACCAGCTCTACCCACTGAAGGATTGAGTAATTGTGCCTGTGTGTAACCCAAACTCAGTTACAGAGGAGAAACACAACAGCTGCGACAGTGCAACTAGAGTGATCATTGAGCAGGCCAGAGGGTTTCTAAAGATAGATCGATGGAACCCTTCAGTATACTCAGCGAGGGTCTCAATGTCCTGGTGTTGTGCTGTGTTCTATACAACCTGGAGTTAGAGTGGAGAAGCTTTGAACAAAGTGTGATGCAATACAATGTTGACCAGATGCTTCATGATGAGGAACCCCATGGACCACAGGCCAGGGACCATAGGGTATGTGTCAGGGAGGATGGAGATTCAGTAATACAGACATGTTTTCCATGGACCTTAACTCACACAGCCATTCAGTGTAATAAATCTTCTACCATCTCCAGCACTGTTACTGTTTCTGTGAATGTTTTATAATTTCCCTGGAGCCGTCACTACATGAAACAAAGGCACTGGAATTGTATTGAGCTCATTCAGTGCTGTATTTCCCATCTCACATTCTCAGTGAACGGTTAAAGACCCAGTAATATGGTGAAGGATTTATTTAGTGGTGTTCCATCTCTGAATTTGCTGAAAATACAAACATAACAAAGTGACCGGTAACAACAAAGTATAACCCTGTGAAACCCAAGGAAGCAACCCCACCATGACAACTACCCCCATCCCCGCACTTTCCCCTGAGCTACAGGCAGGATCTTTATCTCTCTCCTCTGGGAATTTCAATGACCGTGGCCTTTGTCCTCAGATTTCCTGAGTCCTTTGCTGAGCTGGAAAGTCCTGACAGTGACTCCAGGCACATTTTCCCATCCCTCCCGCAGTCTGTGTTCCACAGAGCTCCTGGAGGTGGTGAGAACATGCAGCTCATGTGTATTTGCTGTGGGTGATAGGCTGGATGTGACTCTCCATAAAGGTCATCAATCTCTCTGTGGAGGATGTTATTTGTGCTCATACCTGAGACATGGTAACACTGCTGGTCTGGATTGACTCCCCCATCCTTTGTGTATGGATACACACAGCCTTTGGAAACTCCAGCGGATGTTAAAGTACCTTACGCTGCAGCTCCAGTATCTGCTGCATTGTTAAAGACTCCAGTTACATTTTACCTTCCACAAGCTGGCTCTGCCCTCTCCCCTCAAGAGTGTGAGTGAACTCAGCTATTACTGCCTCCATCAGCTGCTCGGGTTTGTGTGTGCTGTCCTGTGCTGCCGGATTGTAACCCCTTTGCTACTCGTGAGAGACAGTATCTGCTCTGGCGGATATTATGGGGAATAATATGACAATCCATCCTCTGACAACCCCTCCTCATCTTCAGAGGTGCACACCCGTCTCCCACTCACCACAGCTGTTGATCTGTGAGAGGGTGAAGATTGTTAGAGGGTAATGCACATTCCAACATGTCCTGGAGACTGTTCCTAACCCAGAGCTCCATGTGACCAATGGAGGACACACACAAACACCAGGTTTTGGACTCAGCAGCAGAGCCTCTCCTGTGCCCGTCACTCTCACTCACTCTCTCTCTGGATCCACAACCCATCTCACCATCAGCAATTGCCCACCCAGCCTCCAGGTCTCCCAGCTCCAGCACTTCATCTTCCATTGGCAGAAGGATAACACAATCCAGACACTGTCACTCTTGGCTCCTTCTCTGACGCTCTGTGCCCTCTTCTACAAGCACATAAATTTCCATTGTTACTCACCCATCAAAGACACACACAAGCCTCTGGTGCTGCCAGACTGCCCATCATGGGACCACCAGGATGGTCACTCAGTGTGGGCAGTACAGCAGTCATCTCTGACTGACCGGAACCCTTCACAGAGAGGCTGACATGTTCCTGAAGATTGATGCTGCTGTTTGGACATTGCCAGTGTCTGGGTGGAGATGTTCTTTCCACAATTTCTCTTCCATCCTTATTCACATATCAGCCTGTAAGTTTAACGCTCACCTTGTCAGAACATATCAGGTTATTGATCCTTTTGCCTCACTGCAGCCACGTGCTGCCTGCTCTGGCCCTCGGCAGTTTCTATCCAGACTTGCTTGGGTTGATGTGACAGGTCTCCTCCTCCAGTCCTGAGGGAACAGAACCTCCCTCCAAACCGATATAGCCTTGAGAATTTCCAGGGAAGTGTCAGTGAATTAGGTTTAATCTGCCTTCTGCCATTTCAGCCCTTTGTTCATTAACCAGGGCTCCCTCACTGCTCCCTTCAGAGCCTTTAAAAGTGCTGCTGGCTGCCTTTAAATCTGGTGCCAGCTTTGCCTGAATGGGATCTTCCCCTGCAGCCAGTGGTTAAGCTCAGGAATGCACAGGGTTTTGGGGGAAGGTGGGGGAATGACACTTAGTGAGTTGCTCATTCGGAGAGTCAGTGCAGACACAATGGGCCGAGTGGCCTCCTTCTGCTCTGTAACAATTCTGTGATTCTGCCTGTGCTGCCTGAGTGGACGGATTCCCCTAACCTGTCAGATATTAACCTGTCAGATCTCTGGATAGGTTTATGGACGAAAAGGGATTGGTATAGGCTAGTGGGTCATTGTTTTTGTAACTGGTCGGCGCAACATCGTGGGCCGAAGGGCCTGTTCTGCGCTGTAATGTTCTATGTTCTATGTTCTATTAATGTGCCCGTTCTGGTTCTGTGTGGAGTTGGTTAGTTCAGTTGGTTTGGTGTCTGGAGTGTGATGTGGAATGATGCTAATGTTGAGGGTTTGGTCCTCGTACCGGCTGTGGGGTTCATGCAGTCCCAACTCCTTCCAGTGTCCCATGTTTATTAAGTTGTGTCCCTGAAGCTACATGTAACAAATTGTCTCTCTCTCTATTGGAGAGAAATATTAACATTTCATTGGGAACTACGGCTACTAACACTGTCCACACGGCAACATCACCAACTTCCAGTTGCAATATCAATACATTTCCAACCATTATCTTCACAGAATTGTTACGGTTCACAATAAGGCCATTTGGCCCATTATGTCTGCACCACCTCACCAAGTTAGCATTAGGAATGTGTGTCGTTCTCCAGCCTTTTTCTCGTATCCTCGCTCAATGTTTATATTCAAATAATCATCTAATTCCTTTTTGACTGCTTGAATCAGCCTACCTCCACCACACTTCCCAGCTGTAATTCCAGACCCGAACCACTGGCAGTGTGAAAAAGGTTTCTCTCTCATCATCTTCAACCCCACCACACACTCCATTCCTGAGCCACTGACCATCCCATGTCCCTCCCTGTGACTCAGGATAAGAACATGGGAATCCTGTGCTCCTCCCTTTCACCATCATCCTTTTTGTCATTTAATCACTCCGGCACTTCCATTTTGTTCTTCCCTTGTCACCCGCCCATCCCCAGCTCCCTGTCACTTAAAACAATTTAATTCATTGCTATTTCCAAGTTCTAATTGAACTGAAACTAAATCTGTTTCTCTCTTCACAGATATTGTCTGATCTGATGAGAGTTTCCAACATATTTATTCATATTTCAGATTTACAGCATCAATGGTATTTTGCCTTTTGTGTGAACTGAAGCTGTGTTTCTTGAATGTCCCACACTGTACATTATTATTGTTAATGATCTTATTCTTAAAAAACACTGTGGATTTACCCTGATTCCTGTTATTTTTCTCTCTCTGATCTCCAGACTCTATGATAATGCTCTCACTGATTCTTGTGCCGAGGACCTGGCCTCTGCTCTCAGTACAAACCACTCACTGATAGATCTGAATCTGGGTGAGAATAAACTGGGAGATTCAGGAGTGAAACGGCTGTCTGTGGCTCTGAGGAATCCGGACTGTAAAATACAGAAACTGCAGTAAGTAGCAGACTGTGTGAGATTGTGTTTATAATAACTGAATATTCAACAATATAATTTCACCGCTAGTATTTGTATAAAAACACTGCCCATTACTGTTGGCATCAGTTATGAATGAGGAAAACTGCTTTTCCTCTGACTCCTGTTTCTTCCCTCTCTGATCCCTGAGCAATGGGATGTCAGTCCCACAGATCCTTATGTTGAGGGTGTGGGGGAATAATGTTTTGGTGCACCCTCTGAGGTTCTCTCCTCCTCCTCAGATGTGCACGGCTCTCCCCGGACACAGCATCCATTGATTTGTGAAAGTGGGGAGAGTGAATAGATGACAGTAAATGGAGGACAGGACGTGGTGGTGAAATCTCGCTGTTAGTAACAGATGACAGTACAGTAGCGAGAGGTGAACTTAGTTCCAATGAACAAGATGCAGAATCAGTTTGGGTAGAGATAAAGGATTAACAAAGTTTAAAAAGTCACTTGTGGGAATCATTTAATCGCTCCGAACAATATTCAGAATCTCTGACAATACACAGGAAAAATAATGGGGTCTTGTAAATAACATGCTGCAATAATCACAGGTGATTTTAACATTCACGTACAAAGATGAACAAAGAGCCATACAGCACAGTATTGGCCCACCATGCCTGCGGCAGTGATTCATTCTTCTTCAGACCCAGTACTTGTTGCTCATACGCAGTTTCTATTCCTCTGTTCATCTCCCGTTCATGTTTCTATCGAGATAAACCTTGAACATTGCGAACGTGCCTGCTTCTGTCAACTTCACTGGCTGTGCATTCGAGGCACCCACCACCCTCTCTGTGAAAACTTTCCCCACACATCTCCTCTAAACTTTCCCCCTCTTGCCTTCAAACTGTTCCGTCCTGTAGTTGACCTTTTCACCCTGGGGGAAAGAGACTCCAACTATCAACCATATATATGCCTCTATCAGGTCACCCCTCAGCCTCTGTCTTTCCAGTGAAAACAATCCGAGTTTATTCAACTTCTCTTCATACCTTAACCAGACCAGGCAACATCCTTGTAAACCTTCTTTGGTTCTGAATATTGTTAGGGACCTATAAATGATTCCCACAAGTGATCTTTTAACTTTGTTAATTCTTATCTGTACCCAAGCTGATTCTGCATCTTGATCATTGGAACTAAGTTCAACTCTCTCTACTTGCATCATCTGTTACTAACAGCAAGACTCCACCACCATGTCCTGTCCTCCATTTACTGTCATCTATTCACTCTCCCCTTCTCCAAAGCATCCACATCCTTCTGGTTGTCTGGCGATCAGCACTGCACACAATATTCCATATTGGGCCTAACTAAAGTTTAATACAGCTGTAACATAACTTGCCAACTTTTCTACTCAATGTCCCGGCCAATGAAGCGAGCATGCTGCATGCCTTGTTGACCAAGTTATCCACTTGTGTTACCACTTTCGGGGATCAGTGGACAAGTACGCACAGATCCCTCTGTATGTCAATGCTCCTGGTGTTTTACTCAGAGAAAGCTGGGGGACAACCATGTGGAGTTCTATCAAATTATAGAAAGAAACCTTACTCCTTCATTTTAACGGTCAATAACCAGTTGTATTAATTTAAGGCATTGAACAGGAGTTTGAGAGGAGAATTGAAGATGGCTCAGTGGTTAGCATTGCTGCCTCTCAACATCAGGGACCTTTGTTTAATTCTGGCCTCTGGTGACTGCCTGTGGAGTTTGCACGTTCTCCCCGTGTGTGCGGGTTTCTGTCAGGTACTCTGGTTTCTCCCACAGTCCAAAGATGTGTAGGTTAGGTGGATCGACCATGCTAAATTATCCCTTAGTGTCCTAAGATGTGTAGTTTTGGTGGATTTGCCATGGTAAATGTCCAGTGATAAGCAGTTGTGTGGGTCTGGTTAAGATGCATCTTCGGAGAGTCAGTGTAGAGTGGATGGGACGATTGGGCCCCTTCTGCACAGTGGGGATTCTCTGGTTCTGTGGAAATGTTTTTTCACCCAGAGGGTAGTGGGAATCTGGATCTCACTGTCTGAAAGGGTGGTGGAGTCAGGAACACTCTCAACATTTAAGAAGCATTCAGACAAACACTTGAAATGCCGCAGCGTACAAGACTATGGAGCAAGTGTTGGTAATGGATTAGAATAGATTGGCGCTTGATGGCTGACACAGACACGGTGGGCCGAAGGGCCTCTTTCTGTGCTGAAAACCTCTATAAAGGCCCAGGGATTGGAAGTTATGAATCAGAACCTGAATCTTCACTAATCCCTGTTATTTCTCTGTCAGATCCCAATGCAATGGAATGTCGATCACTTGATTTTTGTGCCCTGGGTGTAGGGGAATAATGTAACGGTGACCCCATGAGGAACCGTTCACATGTGACAGGTGTCACCCAGTCTCACAATCCTTCTTTTGTGAGAAAGAGAAAAGCGTGAATGGAGGCAATTGTTAAAACGCAGGCCAGAAAATCCAAGGTGTTCTGTGAAGTTAGCCTGGACCTTTGGTTTTACATTTGATTTTGGTATTGATGAGCATGAGGTGTTTCACTCCAGGTATGAATCAAGTGACCTACGAGGATACTTTTATCAAACACAGTTTATTTAAGAATGCTGTTAGAATGTAACAACAAGAATTAGCATAACTTTACCAATTGCAAAACATAAACATAACACAGTATAACTCATAACAGCCAGCTATCTCTGTTGTTCCAATATAAAGCAATACCCACAGACACACACCCTTCTCCAACATTAGTTAGCACAAAAACAAGTATGCTCACATGTTGCCAATTTCCAGCTTTTTAACACTTCCAGACAGCCAACTGACAATTGTTTTCAGAGAAGGATTTAGCCTCTGAACAGCCCAATCGCAGAGAGGTAACCCCAGTCTCTGACAGCTTCCAACACAGCAACACTTCAACAGCAAAAACTCCAACTTCAGAGAGGGAAACAGCACTGCTGTTGGTCTTAACTTCAAGCAGCTTCCGAAAGCAGAATAAAAACTAGAATGCTCTGTGAAAAATAGCTGTCCCTCAGTCACATGACATAACCTGTCAATCACCCGCAATCAAGCTCTACTCTGCCATCCCAGGGGAACACTGAAACAACAGAACACTGCATTAGTTCAGATTAAAATCAACATGATGTCAATTATACTGCTTCAGTAACAATAAAGAAAACCGACTACAGATAGCACAGTGCGGACAGTATAACCTGCATAGAAACATGATTAAAATAGAAACTAGAAGCAGGAGTCGGCCATTTGGCCCTTCGAGCCTGCTCAACCATTCATTTTGTTCATGGTTGGTCATCGAATTCAATATCCTTCAATATTCAGTATATTTCTTAAGGGTATAGTTTGTAACAAAATGTACATTCGAACACGTCCTTCAGCTGGTTCCATGTTACCAGTGATGGGCAAACAGATGGATTTACCCTGATTCAACCTGATGTGCTATAAAATGATTCACCACCTTGTCAGAACAAAGCATGTTATTCATCCTTTTGCCTCGTGCAACCGTATAACCCACACCTGCCCTGGTGCTGCGGTTACCAGAGAGTCTCCTGGGCCCATCCATTCAACCGCTCGCTCTCAGCTCCACAACAAATATCACAATCAGTGATTTCCCGCCCTGCCTGCTGTTTACACAGTTCCAGTACTGCGAACTCTAGATGTAAGGATGTCAAGATCTGGACGCTGTCACCATTTTGAATTCATTTCCTGACATTTTGTGCTCTCTTCTACAGGCATATAAAGTTCCATTGTTACTCTCCCATCAAAGACACAAGCCTGTGCTCGTGACAACCTGACTGACCGTCGTGTCTACACAGGGAAAGCCTGTGACCATCTCCTTCTCACAGTGCAAGAGTTATCTGACTAACCAGAACCCTGCAGAGAGAGGCTGACATGCCTCTGACAGTTGATGCTGCTGCCTGGGCATTGCCAGTGTCTGTGTGGAGATGACCTTTCTCCAATTTCACTTTCATCCTCATTTGACCCCATATGCCTCAGTTTACATCCTATAAGATGCTTCACCACCTTGTCAGAACGTAGCAGGTTCTTCATCCTTTTGCCTCACTGCAACCATATAACCCACGCCTGCTTAGGTCTCCGGCAATCTCCATCCCGTTACACTTGGATTGATGTGGCAGATACTCTCCAGTTCTGAGAGAACAGGAATTTGCTCCAAACTCACGCAGCCTTGGGGAACACGACCAAGTGTTGCCAAGTACATCACTGAATTGAGTTTAATCTTCCTCCTCCTATTTCAGCCCTGTGTTCAGTGACCAGGCCTTCCTCACTGCTCTCTCCAGAGCTGCTGCCTATGAAATTGCTGCTGGTACCAGCATTGCCTGAACCGGGACATCCCCTGCAGCGAGTGGTTAACGGCTGGAATTCACTGTCTGAGAGTGTGGTGGAGACACGTTCAGTTGAAAATTTCCAAAGGGAATTAGATTATTATCTGAAAAGGAAGAATGTGCAGGGTTACGGGGAGAATTTGGGGGAATGACACTGAGTAAATTGCTGATTCAGAGAGTCAGTGCAGACAGTGTGGGCCGAATGGCCTCCTTCTGCTCTGTAACAATTCTGTGATTCTACCTGAGAGAGATACCAATGGCCCTTAGTGGACACTGGTTAAATTACCTAACCCTGTTAACACTGCAACATCACCAGCTTCCAGTTAAAATATCGATACATTTCCAACCATTATCTTCACAGAATTATTACAGAGCACCACGAGGTGAAATGTGTCTGCCCCGGCTCACCAAACTAGTATTAGGAATTTGTCTCATTCTACTGCCTTCTCCTCGTATCTTTGAACATTGTTTCATTTGAATGTTCCTCGACTGCCCTCTGTGATGCCTCGAATCAGCCTCCCTCCACCACACTTCCCGGCTGTAATTCCAGACCCGAACCACTGGCAGTGTGAAAAAGGTTTCTCTCACATTATCTTCAACCCCACCACACACTCCATTCCTGAGCCACTGACCATCCCATGTCCCTCCCTGTGACTCAGGGTAAGGACATGGGAATCCTGTGCTCTTCCCTTTCACCATCATCCTTTTTGCCATTTAATCACTCCGGCACTTCCATTTTGTTCTTTCCTTGTCACCCGCCCATCCCCAGCTCCCTGTCTCTTAAAACAATTTAATTCGCTGCTACTTCCAAGTTCTAATTTTAACTAATTGAACTGAAACTAAATCTGTTTCTATCTTCACAGATATTATCTGTCCTGATGAGAGTTTCCAACATATTTATTCATATTTCAGATTTGCAGCATTAATATAATTTTGCCTTCTGTATGAACTGAAGTTGTGTTTCTTGAATGTCCCGCGCTGTACATTATTATTGTTAATGATCTTATTCTTAAAAACACTGTGGATTTACCCTGATTCCTGCTATTTTTCTCTCTCTGATCTCCAGTCTGAATGGTAATGATCTCACCGATTCTTGTGCCGAGGACCTGGTCTCTGCTCTCAGTACAAACTGCTCACTGATAGATCTGGATCTGGGTTACAATAAACTGGGAGATTCAGGAGTGAAACGGCTGTCTGTGGCTCTGAGGAATCCAGACTGTAAAATACAGGAACTGGAGTAAGTAGCAGAGTGTGTGAGATTGTGTTTATAATAACTGAATATTCAACAATATAATTCCACCGCTAGTATTTGTATAAAAACACTGCCCATTACTATTGGTGTCAGTTATGAATAAGGAAAACTGCTTTTCCTCTGACTCCTGTTTCTTCTCTCTCTGATCCCTGAGCAATGGGATGTCAGTCCCACAAATCCTTATGTTGAGGGTGTGGGGGAATAATGTTATGATGCACCCTCTGAGGTTCTCTCCTCCTCCTCAGATGTGCACAGCTCTCCCCGGACACAGCATCCATTGATTTGTGAAAGTGGGGAGAGTGAATAGATGACAGTAAATGGAGGACAGGACGTGGTGGTGGAGTCTCGCTGTTAGTAACAGATGACAGTACAGTAGCGCGAGAGGTGAACTTAGTTCCAATGATCAAGATGCAGAATCAGTTTGGGGAGAGATAAGAATTAACAAAGTTAAAAGATCACTTATGGGAATCATTTAATCGCCCCTAACAATATTCAGAATCTCTGTCACAGTACACAGGAAAAATAATGGGGTCTTGTAAAAACAGCTGCAACAATCACAGGCGATTTTAATCTCCATATACAAAGAATCACACAACACAGTAACAGGCCCTTCGGCCTACCAAGCCTGCGGCGACTCTTAATCCTTATGCAAACCCAGTATTTACTGCCCAATTTATATTCCTCTGTTTATCTCCTGTTCATGTATCTATAAAGATGCATGTTGGACATTGGTAGCATGCCTGCTTCCATCACCTCCATTGGCAGTGCATTCAAGGCACCCACCACCCTGTGTGAAAAGTTTTCCATAATTGTGTATACCTCCATCAGGTTATCCCTCAGCCTCCCTTTTTGTAAAGAAAACAATCCATATTATCCAACCTCTCCTCAAAACTTAACCCCCTCTTGACCAAGCAACATTCTGGTCAACCTTCTTTACATCCTCTCCAAAGCATCCCCATCCTTCTGGTAGTGTGGCAAACAGAACTGCAACCAATATTCAAATGTGGCCAACCAAAGTTTCATACAGCTGGAACATAACTTGCCAACTTTTATACTCGATGCCCCAGTCAATGCTGTGTGTCTTCTTGACCACTTCATCCATCTGTGTTGCCATTTTAGGGATCTGTAGACTTGTACACACAGATCCCTCTGTATGCCTATGCTCCTATGGGTTCTTCCATTTACTGTTTAAATCACTCATTGTCAAAAGTTGAATAGAAGATTAGTTCACACAATGTATTCAAGTAATTTCTTAGAGAAGTACGTTCCAGTGCCAATCACAAAACAAGCTGTTTTAGACACGGTGATGTGTAAATGTGTGGTGTTTCCAACAAAAATAGATTCCTTTCATTTGAAAAATCAGCAGCAGAAGTGTTCCAACTGTTACTAATTCAAGGATTGTATTAGATCAAGTGAAGATGTGGCACTGGGATTGGCACTGCTGCCTCACAGCGTCAGGGACCCGGATTCATTCCAGTCTGTGGAGTTTTCACGTTCTCCCCGTGTCTGTGTGGGTTCTACCGCCTGCTCCCACAGTCCAAAAAATGTGTAGGTGTGGTGGATTGGCCATGCAAAATTACCTGTTAGTGTCCAAGATGTGCAGGTGGGGGGATTAGCAACATAAATATGTGGGGTTACAGGAAACCGGGCAACTGCAGATCTATTGGTCTGACAGTGAGAGCATGGAAGATCCTATAATAATCTGTAATAAAGGAAGTGAGAACAGAACACTTCAAAATTAATGGCAGGATTAGACAGAGCCAGCATGGATTTATGAAAGGCTGGCATGGTGACACAGTGGTTAGCATTGTTGTATCACAGCCAGGGGCCCAGGTTCAATTCCAGCCTTGGGTGACTGTGTGGAGTTTCTACATTCTCCCAGTGTCTGTGTGTGTTTCCTCTGGGTGCTCCGGTTTCCCCTCTCACTCCAAAGATATGCATGGTAGATGGATTCACCATGATAAAGATATTTTGATGTCCTTGTTCATGAGGCACTAAGTGAAGATGAGAGCAGTTAAGATAACAAATGGTATGTTAGCCATTATTCAAAGAGGATTTGAGCTGAGGAAAAAGATGTCTTCCTGTAATTCTATGCAGCCTTGCTGAGACCAACCTGGAGTATTGTGGACAGTTTTGGTCTCCTGACTGAAGCAAAGATGTACTTGGCATGTAAAGAAGGTTCACTAAAATAGGTCCAGGGACAGATGGGTTGTCCTCTGAGGAACAAAAACACTTTATTCTCAGGCCTTTAGAAGAATGATAGCTGAACTTATTCAAACCTACACTATTTTACAGGGTTCAATAGGGCAGATGCAGAAAGGATGTTTCCCCTTGTTGGAGGATCTGAAACCTGGGACACAGTCTGAGAATAAGGGGCAGTTATTTAGGCTGAGATGAGGGGTATTTGATTTCCATTAGAATGCTGGTGAATCAAGGAATGCAGGGATAATGTTGGAAATGGTGTTGAAGCAGAGGATCAGCCATGGTCACATTGAATGATGGAGTGGATTTGAAGGACAGAATGGATGATCCCTGCTCCTGTTTCTTAATGTTCTTATTGCAATAGGAATGGAAGGTAAGAGTAGGAAGGTTTTGCTGCAGCTTTACACGACCTTCATTAGAACACAACTGGAGTCATGTGTATAGGGTTGAGCTATTTACTGAAAAAAAACGATAGAATTGTATTAGAACCAGTTCAGAACATTTGGCCACTCCCTGAGCCTCTCCACATCCCCTTCAAATGTCACTGCATCCACCTCACAATTCAGATTTCCACATGGTTTTCTATTCATCACAAATTTGGAAATATTATATTTGATCCTCACATCGATATCATTGATACAGATCCTGCATAGCTGAGACCCAAACACTGATTCACTTGGCCGATTCCTGGGATGGAGAGGTTTATTTTATGAGGAAAATTTGAGCAGATTGGAGCAATATCTGTGAAAGTTCAGAAGATTAAAAGGTGATCGTATTGAGGGGATGAGACAGGGTGGTTGCTGAGAGGCTGTTTCTTCTTGTAAGAGAGACCAGAACAAGGGGACAGATTTTCAAATGTAATTGTCAGTCCCTTAAGACTGAGAGGAGGAGAAATTTATTTTTTTGATGGTTGCTGGTCAGTGGAATTCTCTTCCCTGGAGACTAGTGGAGGCAGAGTCATTGAATTTATTCAAGGCTGAGTTAAGAATGATTTTGGATTCAGAAGTGAATCAAGGGTTACAGAGGAGCGAGCGGGAAAATAATTGTGACTACAATGAGATCAGCCGTGATGGAGTCTGCTCGAGGGGCTGAATGGCCTTCTGCTGCTCCTAGTTATTTTGTTCTTATCCCAATACGTCCTTCAGACTGCTCTCTGTGACCAGTGATGGATACACAAGCTCTATGTTTTGTCCTCACCAGACTCTCTCCTGTGCCTATTCATTGGGCCACCCACTCAACCCATCTCACCAGCAGTAATGACCCACTCTGCCCCCAGGCCTTCCTGATCCAGCACTTCATCTTCCATTGGTGTAAGGATGGCAAGACCTGGATGTCTCCACTCTTCTTCACTCATTCCCTGATGATGTTTGCTCTCTTTCCAAACACACAAATTGTTCCTCACTCATCAAACACATGCACTAGCCCAGAGTTGTCCAACGTGTGGACCAAGGAGTGAACGTGACCCTCGAAGCCCCTCAATGCGACCCCCGGAGCGAGTTTCCAGAATCTCAGTCACACAGTTCAGTTTGAATGGAAGAATCTGTATGGAGCTGCTCCTCCAATCACAATATTTCCCATGTTTGCTGCTGATGGGTTTTTGAGCCAAACTGCAGCAAATGTGGGAGAGAAACAATTTGTGATTGATGAGGATTAAACTCTAATCATCATCTTTATTTATTCCTCATTATTGTGCTCAGCAAGTTGTTTCTTTTCATATCTCAGTTTAGTTTTTAATTGAAATTTCTGCTGTGCCAAACTTGATCATTCTGAAATTTACTCATCGGCCCCTTGAGTGAGAAAAACATTGCTGTGTGTTTGCCCAGTGAATATGTTGGTGAACCCTGCTCTAGCCTATGCTGGTGCCAGCCTAACGGACATGTCTCTGACAGTCAATGCTGCTGCCTTTGCATTGCCAGTGTCTGGGTGGAGATGTTCTTTCTCCAATTTCACTCTCATCCTTATTCACATATCAGGCTGTGCTGCACTCACCGTGTCAGAACACATCAGGACATTGATCCTTTTCCACACTGTAACCACGTGTCTGAAACCTGCTCACCTCCCAGCAATCTCCATCCAGACTGGCTTGTAATGATGGGATAACCTCCTCCCATCCTGAAGGAACAGGACCTCCCTCTGAGCCTGAGCAGCCGGGAGGAGTCCCTCCAGGGAGGAATTAGTGATTGGGGGGGTAACCCTTGCTCTGCTTTCTGACATTTCAGCCCCTCATTCAGTAAGCAGAGCTCCCTCGCTGCTCCCCCCAGAGCTGCTGTGTTTGAAAGTCCTGCTGGCTGCCTTTGGAGATGGTGCCAGAATTGCCTGAACCGGGACTGCCCCCTGCCCAGGCTGCCTCAGTGGGCAGCTCCCCCTGCCTGCCAGCCGTTAATTGTCCGCCTCTGACAATATCACCTTCATAACTCTGCCTATCCTGCCCACACGGACACACCACCCATTTCCAATCCCCATGTTGGGAATTCAGAGCTTCTGGTAAAATCACAGCCATTATCTTCACCCTCACCACAAACTGCATTCCCAAACCACTGACCATCCCATGTCCCTCCCGAGCCACTCCGAGTAAGGACATGGGGATCCTGTGATTATGGTCCTGTCCCATCATCACTTTTACCATTTAATCACTCCTGTCATTCCAGTTTGTCCTTTCTTTGTTTCATCCCCAGCCACCCACCGCTGTCCCTTCAAACCTGTCAATTCACTGCCAGTTCCCAGTTCCAATGGAAGCTCAAACTTTACCCCTGTTTCTCTCTTCACAAATATTTCCCTAACCTGCTGAACATTTCCACTTTATTTATATTTCATTTTCAGCATTGAGTATTTCCTCATTCTACAGAAATGCAAGTTGTTTTTGGAATGTCTCCTACAATACATTATTATTGTTATTAACAGTATTATATAAAACACTGGGGATTGAGCCTGATTCCTGTTATTTCTCTCTCTGGTCTCCAGTCTCAGTGAGAACGCTCTCTCAGATTCTTGCGCTGAGGATCTCGCCTCCGCTCTCTGTACAAACCAGTCACTGAGGGTTCTGAACCTGGAATTAAACTCCTTCACAGATCAATCTGTCCCTGCTCTCCGCCGCCTCATACAGACCTGCAGGAGTCTGGAGAGGATAGAGTGAGTGTTTGTGTTAATTTTCAGTGTAATAATTAAAGTATAAATGGATTTAAAATGTAAATGGGCCGGAATCTTCCAAGCAGCAGCAATGGTAAGCAGATTGCCGGAATGTGTGAAAATTCCCCCAACCTGAAACTGCTGCATATTTCTCCCAGAATCTTCAGCATTGCGACACCGGGAACTCCATCAGAGCAGAGTCGGGGAAGAGAGAGCACACACCCTATTTACAGCACAGTGACCCCGGGGAGCTCCATCAGAGCAGAGTCTGGGAAGAGAGAGCACACACCCTATTTACAGCACAGTGACCCCGGGGAGCTCCGTCAGAGCAGAGTCGGGGAAGAGAGAGCACACACCCTATTTACAGCACAGTGACCCCGGGGAGCTCCATCAGAGCAGAGTCGGGGAAGAGAGAGCACACACCCTATTTACAGCACAGTGACCCCGGGGAGCTCCATCAGAGCAGAGTCTGGGAAGAGAGAGCACACACCCTATTTACAGCACAGTGACCCCGGGGAGCTCCATAAGTGTTAGTTAATGGGGGGAGTGAATGGGTTAGTGTGTAGCTGGATGAATGGTTTGTCAGGGAGCTGGGGAGAGGTTGGAGGATTAGTTCTGGGTGTCGGGGGAGTGGACGAGTTGTATTGTGTTGTGTTGGAGGGTTAATCGGGAGTTTGGATGGTGGCTGGGAGTTGGTCATGTTGTTGGGGTCTAAACAGATGTGGTTGTGTGGTGGGGGGTTGGGGTTGGTTAATAGCTTTGAAGAGGGCAGTGGGGTGGGGTTGGTTCTGGGGTAATGAGTTTCAGTCAGAGGTTCAGTCAAGAATGTATTCAAGAGGCAGCTGGATAGAGCACTTGGGGTGAATGGGATCAAAGGTTATGGGGAGAAAGCAGGATGAGGCTATTGAGTTGGACGATCAGACGTGATGGATGGTGGAGCAGGTTCGAAGGGCCAAATGGCCTCCTCCTGCTCCGATCTTCTATGTTTCTATGTCAAGTGAGGAGAGGTTGGCTCAGGATGAGGCCAAGTTGGGAGGGTTAATCCGATTAGTTTAAGGGCTTATGGGAGGTGGCCAGGCTGGAGGGGAGGTAGGGATGAGTGGGTCTAGTCAGATTGTGGGAGGTGTAGTATGGGGGATCAGTGGGAAGTGATTGGGGGACTCGGTTGTGCTATT
The DNA here is from genome assembly GCF_965287045.1 of Carcharhinus amblyrhynchos. Lineage (NCBI taxonomy): Eukaryota > Metazoa > Chordata > Chondrichthyes > Carcharhiniformes > Carcharhinidae > Carcharhinus > Carcharhinus amblyrhynchos. The sequence goes on from NW_027649796.1 coordinate 94,021, forward strand.
CAGGTATTAGCCCAGGTGGTGAGCTGTCTAACATTACCTGAGTAACTATCCAGGTAAATTTTGTGGATCTGTCCCAAGTCTCTGACTCTAACTGCAGCAGGGGAATTCCCCAATAGTAGTTACTACCTCTGGGACAATTCCCAGGTAGATCAGTGTGTCAGGACATCCACAGGGTCCCGATGCTCATCTTCAGTTGTGTGTCTGGGTCTCTGGTGATCCAGAGACCAGAAGATTTGTCCCACTAACTCCAGTCTCCTGTTATTTACCCTGTTGTTCAATCTGTTTATTTCCTGTTTCATCTTTAATCTGTTTCAGGCTGTGGGATAATCAGTTCAGTCCAAATGGAGAGAGACAGCTGGAGTCTCTGCAGGAATCCAGATCGGGACTGGCAGTGTTAGTGTCAACATTTGAATTTCGATGAACAATGTTGCTTCACTGTTGCAGTGAAATCCTGAATTGTGAAGATCTTCGACAGCTCCTTCCAAACCCTTCATTCCTGCCCCTCTCCCTCCCTATTCCATCAGTCCCTCCGGCCTGGCAGTGATTTCCCTGCTTACCTGGTTTCCCAGCTGGAAAACTGATGTAGTTTTAGTCTCCACATTGAAGGAAAGATTGCTGCAAACCATTGTTTAAGCAGCAATGTGTTGTCAGTGTTCTCAGCAACAGAGTCTTCATCCTCCTTTCAAAATGGAGCAGCAGAGATCATTCTCCAGAGAGAGGGAACAGTGTGTGTGATTCTGACAGTCCCCAGCAGAGGACAGATTGGTCAATCTTGTCAGAGTTTCCTCTCTGTCTCTGTGAATGAATTAAAGGCTCCACCAGCCTCTCCTCAAAACCTCTTTCACTATCTGGGGATTAAAGTCACACAATGCCACCATCTGCTGGCGGCTCACACCTACTGCAGGTCCTGCTCTGTGTGAGCCTCAGACAAGTTCAGTCAGTCCCATGTCTGCATCTGGGAACCGGTTACTGCAGTGTGAATATTGAACAATATTGACAGGGATTGGAGTTTACAGCAGGAACCTCGGCTGGTGAATTAACCCTTTTATCACCAGACACTGTACATGAACTCTGTGCCCTCATTCCCTATGGGAGATATTGTCTGGAGATTGTCGTTAGGGATGATCTCAGACTGTAATGTGTACATTTGGTGCAGTTATTAGACACTAATCCCATTCAGAATGGGAGTGGGTAAACTGTGCTGCACTCTGTAATTCCTGTGTCAGACATTCAGTGTTTAATCTTCTACAGTGGATCTTGCTAATGGTTCTTTTAATGTTTCCAAGATAATTGTCTCAATTTCACAGACTGATTCTTTGAAAATTAGAAACACAAACATTTTAAGACACAATTGCAACCTTTAATCGCATATTATCCGTAATTGAACAGAAAAGTTCTAAACAAACTGTTCCCCCTTCGATGAACAATGTTGCTTCACTGTTGCAGTGAAATCCTGAATTGTGAAGATCTTCGACAGCTCCTTCCAAACCCTTCATTCCTGCCCCTCTCCCTCCCTATTCCATCAGCCCCTCCAGCCTGGCAGTGATTTCCCTGCTTACCTGGTTTCCCAGCTGGAAAACTGTTGTAGTTTTAGTCTCCACATTGAAGGAAAGTTCTTGCTTTACAATTCCACAGGTTTCGGTGATACAGAGAGCAGCTGGAATCTAAATGTCCTCATTCCCCTCTCACCCCCTCCCGTTTACCCTGCCAATTATCAACCTCAACAAAAGTTCCCACATATTTATTAGGGAAAGTTTTTGTGTTGAAGCAGGGTGACCATTCCTTAACCCACAACACACATTCACATGGTAAATTATACATAGAACATTACAGCGCAGAACAGGCCCTTCGGCCTACGATGTTGCGCCGACCAGTTAAAAAACAATGACCCTCTAACCTAAACTAATCCCTTTTCATCCATAAACCTATCCACGGATCTCTTAAATGCCCCCAAACTAGGCGCATTTACAACTGCAGCAGGCAGGGCATTCCAATCCCTCACCACCCTCTGGGTAAAGAACCTACCCCTGACATCCATCCTATAACTACCCCCCCTTAATTTAAAGCCATGCCCCCTCGTGCTAGCTTTCTCCATCAGAGGAAAAAGGCTATCACTATCCACCCTATCTAAACCTCTAATCATCTTATATGTTTCAATAAGATCCCCTCTTAGCCGCCTTCTTTCTCGCGAAAACAACCCCAAATCCCTCAGTCTCTCCTCATAGGACCTCCCCTCCATACCAGGTAACATCCTGGTAAACCTCCTCTGCACCCTCTCCAAAGCCTCCACATCCTTCCTATAATGTGGGGACCAGAACTGCACACAATACTCCAAGTGCGGCCGCACCAGAGTTGTGTACAGTTGCAACATGACGCTGCGACTCCTAAATTCAATCCCCCTACCAATAAACGCCAAGACACCGTATGCCTTCTTAACAACCTTATCTACTTGATTCCCAACTTTCAGGGATCTATGTACACATACACCTAGATCCCTCTGTTCATCCACACTATTTCTGGAACTGTTAACATCTCGAATGCACAGGTTGGTTAAAGTGATTCCATTCCAAAGGTGGAATGTGTTTCTGTTTTATAATCTCAATCTCACACAGGCACTGACATCTCCACATAAAAACACACAATCACAAGCATAATCTCACACAGAGTCACACACAATCATGGAAACTGTCTCACAGAGACATACACACATCAAACACATATTCACATCCTCTACACATCCCTTCAGACATACAAACACAGACACACATACAAACTGACACCTACACACTCATTCACACACCGACATACATACATCTGCTCAGAGGGGCAGAAAAAGACACCCACACCCTCTTGAACACACACATACAAATCCACATACTGACACACAGAGAGACTTACAGAGAGAGAAAACAGAGAATCTCTCAAAGACACACAACATGTAGCCATATACCCACAGAAACACATCACAATCCACAACAAGCAACAAACACTTGGACTACAGTGGTTAATCACTGCGTTGCCAAATGAAAATTAAAATGGACAACAAGTGATAACATTTCCTCTGAAACCGACATCCCTGGAACAAAAGCAAAAAAAGGAACACTGGTGCAGCATCGCACAGGATTGGAGCCTGGGAAATACAGTTTCCTCTTTCCGTGTTCCTTATATCTCACTGAGCAGATGCAGAGCTATAGCACAGAAAGCTAGAATTCACAATTTCACTCTGTCCCTGCACACTCACCTCAGCTTTATTTAATTTCTGAATGAATGATTTATTTTGGATTATCCCAAAGATCTCAGGACAGATGCATGATGTCAGATATTACCATTATTTATCAAACTGTTTATTTTACCATGACAGATGGGGTTTGTCAGATTGTTGTTTTTCATCCATCTGCAGTTTCAGATGTCAGCGTTGAAAAGTGGAGAGATATTCTATACCTTTAAAAACATCACATTGAATCAGGGAAATTCTTCAAAGCCTATGAATTAATCACTTTCAAATTAGTATCATTTCTTCAGAACAAACTATTCATATCATCTATTATTGCAATTTAAACTAACTTTATTGTGTTGTCTGGTCTGTGCTAGTTTTAACTGAACACTGCTCAGTATGTGACATGATCTGTGTTATTGAGTTTTGAAAGAGAAAGGGTTAATGCTGCTGCTCTGTAATTGTAATGGATATTCCTAATTTTATCATCTGTATCACTGTTGGTATTTGAAATCAAATGCTAGTTGGTTAATTTATCAAATTGTAATTGGGAATCATTGGAATGCTGAAACTAATATGTACACAAGCTAATAAAGAGTGGGGGACTAGTATAAATACTGTAACTAACAGTGAGCATGAAACTGAAAAGACCATAAGATACAGGAGCAGAATTCAGCTATTCTGCTCATCAAGTCTACTCCACCATTTAATCATGGCTGATAAGTTTCCAACCCCATCTCCCATTTTTTCCCCCATAATATTTGATTCCCTAACCAATCAAGAACCTATCTATCTTTGTCTTAAATACACTCAGTGAACTGGCCATGCACAGCCTTCTATGGCAATGAATTCCACAGATTCACCACCCTCTGGCTGAAGAAAGTCCTCCTCATATCGGTGCAAAACAGTCGTTCCTTTTATTCTGAGGCTGTGCCCTTGGATCATAGTCTCTCCTACAAATGGGAGCATCTTCCTCACGTCTACTCTATCCAGGCCTTTCAGTATTCTGTAAGTCTCAGTGAGGACTCCCTCATCTTTCTAAACTCTGAGTACAGACCCAGAGTCCTCAAACACTCCTCCTACACCCAGCTTTTCATTCCCAGGATTATTCTTGTGAACGTCTTCTGGACCTTCTCCAGGACCAGCACATTCTCTCTTTAATACAGGCCCAAATTTGCTCACAATAATCCAAAGGTTGTCTGACCAGAGCCTGATAAAGCTTCAGCAGTACATCCCTGGTTTTGGTGGCACAAATTATTTTAATTTCTAAATGTGGCAAAGACCTTGAAGTTAACAATAAAACTCAGCTGATAAAATCATTTATTGCATGTCAATGTCCCAGATTGGTCTGTCATGGTTGATCTAACAGGAGATTCAGATACAGCTTCCAGTCGCTTTCTCATCTACTGGGATTTTAATTGATGATTTATCTTTTGATTTATTTGTCACATGTATTTACAGTGTAAAGTATTGTTTCTTGTGCACTAGACAAGCAGAGCACAACGTTCATAGAGAAGGAGAGAGTGCAAAATGTAGTTTTACAGTCACAGCTCGGGTGTAGCAATGCACTACGGTGAACTATCGCAAGATAGGTTCATTCAAAACTCTGATGGCAGCTGGAAAGAAGCTGTTCTTGAATCGGGACCTCAGACGGCGAGCAGGAGCCAGACCAAACTGTGAGACAAACAGAAAGAATGCTTTCTATGGTGCATCTGTCAAAGTCCCTGAGAGTCATAGTGGGCATGCCAAATTTCCTTAGTCTGTCTGTGATCGCCTTGGACATATTAAATTGGAGAGCTGATAATGTTTGAATTGTAGTATCTGATGGTGTAAAGTATCTGGGAGCAGAGTGGATTTGATAAAGGCTGGAATACAGACTGGGGGAATGAGCGGGAAGATGTTGCGAATGAATGGTTCTTGTTGTAGGAGAGGGATGGAGCATGAGAGGGAAGGAGAGTGAGGTGGGCAGAGGGAGGGTGAAGGCGATGTGGGGAGGGTGAGGTGGATGGATGGAGAATTTGAGAGCTGCAGTTTACATTTAGAACATAGAACACTACAGCACAAACAGGCCCTTCGGCCCTCGAGTTGCGCCGATCACATCAACCCCACCAATCTATAGACCTATCTATAACCCCCAATCCCATTAAACCCCATATACTCATCCAGAAGTCTTTTAAAAGACCCCAGCGAGTTCGCCTCCACCACCACTAACGGCAGCCGATTCCACTCACTCACCACCCTCTGAGTGAAAAACTTACCCCTAACATCACTTCTGTACTTGCCTCCCCGCACCTTAAACCTGTGTCCTCTCGTAGCAACCATTTCAACCCGGGGAAATAGCCTCTGAGAGTCCACCCTTTCTATTCCTCTCAACATTTTATAAACTTCCATCAGGTCACCTCTCAACCTTCGCCTCTCCAGGGAAAAGGGTCCCAGCTCCCTCAACCTATCTTCATAAGGCATGCCTCCCAGTCCAGGCAACATCCTTGTAAATCTCCTCTGTACCCTTTCAATAGCTTCTACGTCTTTCCTATAGTGAGGCGACCAGAACTGCGCACAATACTCCAAATGAGGCCTGACAAGGGTCCTGTAAAGTTGCAGCATTACCTCCCGGCTCCTAAACTCAATCCCTCGATTAATGAAGGCCTGTACACCATACGCCTTCTTGACCACCTCCTCCACCTGCGAGGCCGATTTAAGAGTCCTGTGGACCCGGACCCCGAGATCCTTCTGCTCTTCAACGCTACTAAGACTCCTGCCCTTGATAGTGTACTCGTTAATCCCGTTGGTTCTGCCAAAATGGACGACTACACATTTATCTGCGTTGAAGTCCATCTGCCACTTCTCTGCCCATTCCTGCATCCTATCTATGTCCTGCTGCAACTTTTGACATCCTTCCAGACCATCCACAACACCACCGACCTTCGTGTCATCAGTGAACTTGCTAACCCATCCCTCCACTTCCTCATCCAGGTCATTTATGAAAATGACAAACAGCAAGGGTCCTAGAACAGATCCCTGGGGCACTCCACTGGTGACTGACCTCCATTCCGAAAAAGACCCATCCACAACCACACTCTGCCTTCTGCAGGCAAGCCAGTTCTGGATCCACAAGGCCAAAGCCCCTTGGATCCCATGCCCTCTCACTTTCTCAAGAAGTCTTGCATGGGGGACCTTATCAAACGCCTTGCTGAAGTCCATGTACACTACGTCCACGGCACTTCCTTCGTCAATGTGTTCAGTCACATTATCGAAGAACTCAACTAGGCTCGTAAGGCACGACCTGCCCTTGACAAATCCATGCTGACTATTTCTGATCATGTCAAACCTCTCCAAATGCTCGTAAATCTTGTCCCTCAGAAGCCTCTCCATCAGCTTACCAACCACTGAGGTCAGACTCACCGGTCGGTAATTTCCCGGGCTATCTCTGTTCCCTTTCTTGAAAATAGGGACTACATCCGCAATCCTCTAATCTTCCGGAACCTCTCCCGTCTCCATTGACGATGCAAAGATCATCGCCAGGGGCTCTGCAATCACTTCCCTCGCCTCCCACAGTATCCTGGGGTACATCCCATCTGGTCCCGGCGACTTATCTATCTTGATAGAATTCAAAAGTTCTAACACATCCTCCTCCTTAATATCCACGTACTCAATCTTTTCCATCTGCTGCAAATCCATAGCAAAAGGCCGCAGCTGGAGTACTGTGTGCAGTTTTGGGCGCCGCACCTGCGCAAGGATATTTTGGCCTTGGAGGGAGTGCAGAGGAGGTTTACTAGGCTGATACCGGAGTTGAGGGGGTTGAGCTATGAGGAGAGGCTGAATAAACTAGGCTTGTACTCGTTAGAGTTTAGAAGAATGAGGGGAGATCTCATTGAGACGTATAAGATGATGAATGGGATGGATAGGATAGAGGTGGAAAGACTCTTCCCGCTCAAAAAAGACAGTAGGACTAGGGGGCACAGCCTCAAGATAAAGGGGGGGCAGTTCAGAACGGAGTTGAGGAGGAACTTCTTCACTCAAAGGGTGGTGAATCTCTGGAATTCTCTGCCCGTTGAAGTGGTGGAGGCTGCCTCGCTAAATATTTTTAAGAAGCGGGTTGATGGGTTTTTGATAAGAGAGGGGATTAAGGGTTATGGGGAGAGGGCGGGAAAGTGGAACTGAGCCACGACAGATCAGCCATGATCTTATTGAATGGCGGGGCAGGCTCGAAGGGCCAGATGGCCTACTCCTGCTCCTATTTCTTATGTTCTTATGTTCTTAAAATCTCCCAGATCAGCTTCCACTGTGAATACTGAGGCAAAGTACTCATTAAGCACCTCTGCCATTTCTTCTGGTTCCACACAGACCTTTCCCCCTTCACTTTTTATAGGTCCTATCCCTTCTCATCCTTTTACCTTTCACATATTTATAGAAGGCCTTGGGATTTTCCTTAATCTTACCCGCCAAGGTCTTCTCGTGACCCCTTCTGGCTCTCCTAATTTCCCTTTTAACCTCCTTTCTACAGTCCTTATACTCCTCAAGATCCTTAACCTCTCCTAGTTCCCTAAACCTTTTGTACACCTTCCTTTTCCTCCTGACTAGGTTCACCACAGCCTTCGTGCACCACGGTTCCCGCGACCTACCAAAACCTCCTTGTCTCATCGGAACGTTGTCATGCAGAGAGCCAGACAAACATTCCTTGAATATCCGCCACCTTCCTTCGGTACTTTTCCCTAAGAATGCCTCCTTCCAGTTTATTTGTCCAAGTAACTTCCTGACTTCTTCGTATCTCCCCTTACTCCAGACAAACACCTTCCTAGCCTGCCTGATCCTATCTCGTTCCAATGCAATTGTGAAGGAGATAGAATTATGATCACCATTTCCAAGATGCTCCCCTACCGAAAGATCCATCACCTGTCCTGGTTCATTCGCCAGCACCAGGTCAAGTACAGCCTCTCCTCTCGTAGGCTTATCCATGTACTGTGTCAGGAAACCTTCCTGAACACACCCAACAAACTCCTCCCCATCCAAACCCCTTCCCCTAGGGATATTCCAGTCGATGTTTGGGAAATTGAAGTCTCCCATCACGACAACTCTGTTATTAATACATTTCTCCAGAATCTGTTTCCCTATCTGAACCTCAACTTCCCTGTCACTATTGGGCGGCCTATAGAATACACCCAGCAAAGTTTTCGACCCTTTGCTGTTCCTAACTTCCACCCACAGAGACTCTGTAGAAAGTCCCTCCACGGCATCCTCTTCCTCTGCAGCCATGACACTGTCCCTGATCAACAGAGCCACTCCACCACCTCTTCTTTGAAGAGGTTCCCAGTGTCCCTGAGCAGCTGAACACGGGAAGCCTTTGGGCAGAGATGGTGCTGCTGCTGTTTCCCCTCCCGGTCACCAGGGGTCGCTGTAACCATCCCGGCTGGTGCTGCAGCTGCTGTTCCTCCCAGTGTCACCTCCTGCCGCATCTGGCCAGGCTGCTGCTCATTGGCGGAACATCCGGGGCCTGTGGAGGGGGCGGGGCCTCTGCCATGCTGCCGTGATGTCACGGTGAGGCCCCGCCCCCTCCCCCGCCGTTTCTTTTTAAATAAAAAGGAAGAAGTGAGTGTTGAGCAATGGGGAAAGTGAACATAGAACATAGAACATAGAACATTACAGCGCAGAACAGGCCCTTCGGCCCACGATGTTGCGCCGACCAGTTACAAAAACAATGACCCACTAGCCTATACCAATCCCTTTTCGTCCATAAACCTATCCACAGATCTCTTAAACACCCCCAAACTAGGCGCATTTACAACTGCAGCAGGCAGGGCATTCCAATCCCTCACCACCCGCTGGGTAAAGAACCTACCCCTGACATCCGTCCTGTAGCTACCCCCCCTTAATTTAAAGTCATGCCCCCTCGTGCTAGCTTTCTCCATCCGAGGAAAAAGGCTATCACTATCCACCCTATCTAAACCTCTAATCATCTTATATGTTTCAATAAGATCCCCTCTTAGCCGCCTTCTTCCCAACGAAAACAACCCTAGATCCCTCAGTCTCTCCTCATAGGACCTCCCCACCATACCAGGCAACATCCTAGTAAACCTCCTCTGCACCCTCTCCAACGCCTCCACATCCTTCTTGTAATGCGGGGACCAGAACTGCACACAGTACTCCAAGTGCGGCCGCACTAGAGTAGTGTACAGTTGCAACATTACACTGCGACTCCTAAATTCAGTCCCCCTACCAATAAACGCCAAGACACCGTACGCCTTCTTAACAACCTTATCTACTTGATTCCCAACTTTCAGGGATCTATGTACACATACACCTAGATCCCTCTGCTCATCCACACTATTCAAAGTCCTCCCGTTAGCCCTATACTCGACACATCTGTTGCTCCTACCAAAGTGAATTACCTCACACTTCTCCGCATTAAATTCCATCCGCCACCTCTCGGCCCAGCTCTGCAACCTATCTAAGTCTCCCTGCAGACTATGACACCCTTCCTCACAATCTACCACACCTCCAATTTTGGTGTCATCAGCAAATTTACTAATCCACCCAACTATACCCTCATCCAGATCATTAATAAAAATTACAAACAACAGTGGCCCCAAAACAGATCCCTGAGGCACACCACTCGTAACTGCACTCCATGATGAATATTTACCATCCACCACCACCCTCTGTCTCCTATCTGATAGCCAATTCCTGATCCAACTTCCTAGATTACCCACAATCCCATACATCTGCATTTTCTGCAGAAGCCTACCATGGTGAACCTTATCGAACGCCTTACTAAAATCCATGTATACCACGTCAACTGCCTTACCCCCATCCACCTCTTTGGTCACCTTCTCAAAAAACTCAATAAGGTTAGTAAGGCACGACCTACCCGCTACAAAACCATGCTGACTATCTCCAATCAATTCATTACACTCCAAATAACTATAAATCCTATCCCTAATAATTTTTTCTAAAACCTTGCCCACAACAGAAGTAAGACTCACCGGTCTATAATTCCCGGCAAAGTCTCTGTTCCCCTTCTTAAACAATGGGACAACATTCGCTATCCTCCAATCCTCCGGGACTACACCAGAGACCACCAGAGACTCGGAAAGAAATTCCGAGCCGGAAACCCCGCCAGGAACCCAATCAAAATTAAATCAAATCCATATTTATATCCAGAGGCCGGGGCGGGACCGCGCCTGCGCGCTGTGTTCTCCCAGACTGCACCGCGCGGATCAGGATTAAAAAAAATTAAAAAACAAGAAGCGACCTTCCCGAATAGAGCAGGAACAGAAATTCTGCCGGGAGCGGATTAGGAATAAAAATCATCAACATTTAAAAGAAGATTAACATCTACCTGCCGGTGCGCATGTGCGGGAGGGGGATTCTCCCAGAGGGCTGCGCGCGGACCGCCGCCGCATTGAAACCCCTGGCAACGGCAAGATGGCGGAGGGCCGTCTCCCCTGGCAACGGCAAGATGGCGGAGGGCCGTCTCCCTTGGCAACGGCAAGATGGTGGAGGGCCGTCTGCCCAGCAACACTTTTCTAAATCTAAATGTTTATCCAATCCCATTAAACTGTCCATTTAACATTGGACCCATCGCCAAATGTGAACAAACCAACAGAGACACAAACCAGAGGCAGAGACGCTGCAAATGTCCCAATGTTTATTTATAAAACAATGGGACATTTACTGACATGTTCAGGTCAATCTCAGTGATGGTCAGTGATGTTAGAGATGAATATGTGGTAAACATAAAATTATGACTGAGAAATAGAACTAGGATCTTGTAACTGTACAACAGCAAACAGACATAGTTTAAACAACACAGGGCAAGGATGAGGGGGAATGAATGTTATCTCATAAGAACAAACTAAGCAGGACAGAAACCTACGATTCGGCATATTGCCAACCCACATTATGGGAACAACTGTGGTTTTAATCACTAATACAGGGGATGAAAGTTGCTGAAGCTAGACAGAACTACAGTCAAGGACAGTGAAGAAAACTGCCTATTGTGTCGGGATAACACCAGACGTGCAGAGTGAAGTAAAACATGTACATCACATCTTGTAGGAATGTAAAATGTCCAGATTGTGAAACAAATAGTAAGCAAGATGTGTTGTTACTGCAACTGAGTATATCTTCTAGCTACAGGGGGATAAAAGGTCACTGAGATAGTAGGGACATCAGCGATTAAGTTAGCAGAAGACTGGATACAGCCGGTCTGAACTGGACTTGTTAACAGTTCTCCGGGGAACATTGATAAGACGGATGAATCTCATAAGAACTAATCAAGTAAGGATATTGAAACAACCCTACAATATGCACTCTTGCAATAACAGAAAAAGATGGTTAGAGGGGAGCAGAGGGGCTTGGGACATGAGCCAACACACAGCACAACCTGTAACTAGGGGTACCTTAAGCCAATAGGGGAATGACAACACATAAATGAGACAGGGACCACCAGTTAGGGGAGAACAATGTATTGTGTAACTGATTAACATGCTTGTAGAAATAGTATAAAACCCCTGCTTAAACTCGATGTAAGGTGTGCCTATCTTTTGGACACCCGGTCTTGCAAGAACGTTAAATAAAATATCTTGCTCCTTCGGAACGTGACTCAACTAAATTGTTTGTCTGTGAGCTGCGTTTCTCACAGTGACCAGGTCTACATTCAAACAACGGGTGCAGTCCAAGGTTAAACATCATTGGATTCTCCTGAAATTGGACATTGCCGGTGAGTCCCAGTGTGATGGAGAGATCCAAACTCAGCCCCCACACCCTGATGTGGTGAAGGGGACACCAGGCCCAGCTACAGAGTTGGATGTAAAGAACAGCGGCGTGTGTTTGATTCTGGTGATGTACACACTCCGAGCCGAGTATTGAATCATTCTGAGGCAGAGAGACATCAGATTGAGACCATATGACACACTGGGGCCTTTTCATCTCTCTCAAGATTTCTCGGACTCTATCACGCGCTATTTCAATGTCAATCTCACACAATCAACATCTCCCTCCCTTGCACAGTTTCTGCATCTCTGTTAGTGTAAGAAGGACTGTGAGTGAAAGCATGAGATGGCGTGTGAGACAAAGGAGGGAGTGTGAGACGGCGTGGCAAAGCCTGCCATGGATGATGATAGACTGAGTTATCAAAGGAGATAGAACATAGAACATTACAGTGCGGAACAGGCCCTTCGGCCCACAATGTTGCGCCGACCAGTCTTATTTTTTAAAAAAAACATTGACCCACTAATCTAAACCACTCCCTTTTTGTCCATAAACCTATCCACCAATCTCTTAAACGCCCCCAAACTAGGTGTGTGAGGGAAGGAGAATGTGATTGAGTGAGTGAGAGCTAAAGGACACTTTACAATACAGTGTGAGAGAGCTTGAAGGAGAATGTGAGAGACTGTGGGAGAGAGACTGTGTAGCAGGGATTGACCCAAAATCTCACCATGTGTGGAGTGTGAGTGGAAGTGAGAATGTGTGAGAGATTGAGATTGGAAAGTACGTGAGAAAGCATGGACGAGATGAAGAGAGCATGTGAGAGAGAGATTTTGAGCGATTTTGTAAGACAGTACGTGACAGAGATTGTGAAATTTTGTTTGTGTGATCAAGTGTGAGTGAGTGTTTGAAAGGTGGAGAGTTTGTGAGAAAGTATGGGTGAGATGGAGAGTGCGTGAGAGAGATTTTGAGAGCATGACTATGAGAGAGTGTGAGACAGCATGAGGAAATGTCAGAGAGACAATGTGAAAGATTGAGAGAGAAGTTAAGATATTGCGCCAGAGATTGTGAGGGTGTGTGAGAGAGTGTGGAATTAAGTATGAGCGACACAGGCCAGTGTCTCAGAGAGGGAGATTGTGAAAGTGTGGGGTAGATGTGTGAGTGAGCTTCAAAGGGAATGTGAGGGACACTGAAATAATGTGTGTGTGTGAGCTTGTGCAACAGACTGAGAGAGTATATGGATATGTAAGTGAAAGTGACAGAGAATTGGAGATTGTGTGAGGGAGAATGAGAGAGTTTAGGGAGAGATCTTGAAGGAGTGATTGAGTGTAAGGGGGAGTGCGAGAGAACCTGTGAGAGGAAGTGTGAGAAAAATGTGTCAGAGAGTGTGTGAGAGTTTGTGAGAGTGTGATGAATTGTGAACGTGTGAGCGATTGAACGAAATAGATTTTGCGATGAGAGAAGAGCGTGTCTGAGAGAGGGCGAGCATGTAGGATAGAGAGGGACTGAGTGTGTGATAACGTGTGCGTGAAAGCTTGAAAGAAAAGGCAAGAGCGAGTCTGAGAGTCTCTGAAAGAGAGAGAGTGACCGAGAGAGCAAGATTGTAATGGTATGTGTCAGAGTGGGACAAAGAGAATGGGGAAGTGTGCGATAAAATGAATAAGAAAGATTGTGGGGAGATACTTTTAGAGAGTAAGTGTAAGAGAGAGCGAGAGAAAGTGGGAGAGAGGGTGCGAGAGAGAGTCTGTGTGGCAGAGCCTAACAGATAGTGTGAGAGAGGGAGTGATTGAGAGATTCAGAGACTGTGGAGGAAGGGAGAGCTTGATTGCGTGAGATTGCCATTGAAAGAGTGCATGATAGAGTCCGAGAAATCTTGAGAGGAACTGTGAGAGATTGTGAGAAGGATTCTGTGTGACAGAGTGAGAAAGTATGTGAAACAATGTGTGAAATTTTGTGAGTGAAATAAAATGTGAGCATAAGGTAGTGTGTGAGAGAGCGTGTGGGGGTGTAAGAGAAGCAAAATGAGAGATTGTGATAAAATATGTGAGATAGTGTGAGGAAGTGTCTGACAGATAGTGAGAGAATAGTGAGACAAATAGTCAGAGATTGTGATAAAATATGTGAAACAGTGTCTGACAAATAGTGAAAATGTCAGAGATTGTGAGATATTTCATGCGATGGTCTGTGAGAGAAAGTTTTAGAGGGAGTATAAGACCGAATGAGAGAGTTTGAGGAAGGGTTTTTATGTGATTGAAACTGGGAGAGTGTTTGAGGGAGAGTGTGAGAGAGTGTGTTATTTGATTGATTTAAGACCAGGTCACATGTTTAAATGGTGATGCCACAGATGTTTGACAGACTCTTGATTTAGTTTCAGTTTGTATTCTGTGCAGGCATAGAACATAGAACATAGAACATTACAGCGCAGAACAGGCCCTTCGGCCCACGATGTTGCGCCGACCAGTTTTTTAAAAAAAAACACTGACCCACTAATCTAAACCAATCCCTTTTCGTCCATAAACCTATCCACAGATCTCTTAAACGCCCCCAAACTAGGCGCATTTACAACTGCAGCAGGCAGGGCATTCCAGTCCCTCACCACCCTCTGGGTAAAGAACCTACCCCTGACATCTGTCCTATAACTACCCCCCCTTAATTTAAAGCCACGCCCCCTCGTGCTAGCTTTCTCCATCTGAGGAAAAAGGCTATCACTATCCACCCTATCTAAACCTCTAATCATCTTATATGTTTCAATAAGATCCCCTCTTAACCGCCTTCTTTCCAGCGAAAACAACCCTAAATCCCTCAGCCTCTCCTCATAGGACCTCCCCTCCATACCAGGCAACATCCTGGTAAACCTCCTCTGCACCCTCTCCAAAGCCTCCACATCCTTCCTGTAATGTGAGGACCAGAACTGCACACAGTACTCCAAGTGCGGCCGCACCAGAGTAGTGTACAGTTGCAACATGACGCTGCGACTCCTAAATTCTATCCCCCTACCATAGAACATAGAACATAGAACATAGAACATTACAGCGCAGAACAGGCCCTTCGGCCCACGATGTTGCGCCGACCAGTTACAAAAACAATGACCCGCTAGCCTATACCAATCCCTTTTCGTCCATAAACCTATCCAGAGATCTCTTAAACGCCCCCAAACTAGACGCATTTACAACTGCAGCAGGCAGGGCATTCCAATCCCTCACCACCCGCTGGGTAAAGAACCTACCCCTGACATCCGTCCTGTAGCTACCCCCCCTTAATTTAAAGCCATGCCCCCTCGTGCTAGCTTTCTCCATCCGAGGAAAAAGGCTATCACTATCCACCCTATCTAAACCTCTAATCATCTTATATGTTTCAATAAGATCCCCTCTTAGCCGCCTTCTTTCCAACGAAAACAACCACAAATCCCTCAGTCTCTCCTCATAGGACCTCCCCACCATACCAGGCAACATCCTAGTAAACCTCCTCTGCACCCTCTCCAACGCCTCCACATCCTTCTTGTAATGCGGGGACCAGAACTGCACACAGTACTCCAAGTGCGGCCGCACTAGAGTAGTGTACAGTTGCAACATTACACTGCGACTCCTAAATTCAATCCCCCTACCAATAAACGCCAAGACACCGTACGCCTTCTTGACAACCTTATCTACTTGATTCCCAACTTTCAGGGATCTATGTACACATACACCTAGATCCCTCTGTTCATCCACACTATTCAAAGTCCTCCCGTTAGCCCTATACTCAACACATCTGTTGCTCCTACCAAAGTGAATTACCTCACACTTCTCCGCATTAAATTCCATCCGCCACCTCTCGGCCCAGCTCTGCAACCTGTCTAAGTCTCCCTGCAGACTATGACACCCTTCCTCACAATCTACCACACCTCCAATTTTGGTGTCATCAGCAAATTTACTAATCCACCCAACTATACCCTCATCCAGATCATTAATAAAAATTACAAACAACAGTGGCCCCAAAACAGATCCCTGAGGCACACCACTCGTAACCGAACTCCATGATGAATATTTACCATCAACCACCACCCTCTGTCTCCTATCTGATAGCCAATTCCTGATCCAAGTACCTAAATTACCACCAATCCCATACATCTGCATTTTCTGCAGAAGCCTACCATGGTGAACCTTATCAAACGCCATGGAAATAATTACCAGCAGCATGAATTCCTGCTGCTGTTTGCTAAATAATGCATTTATTTTATGTGCAGTCCTCAGCACCTAACATAGAGAGGCCATTACAAAAATAAAACTGGCCACGAGTCGAGATGTTCTTCCGTCGACAACCTCAAGATGCTGAGTAGGAGATAAAACATTTTGGGGCATCACACTTTGAATATTAGTCGGTATGGCGAGAAGCAGCATTGAAGCATGAAGTGCCAGTGTAGGCAGGCAATAATAACATTATCTCTGTGATTTAACAGAGGGGTTCTTTTCCAATCAGGGAAGAGTGACATTCCAGGCTGCATATGGCACATTTGAAGAAAAAGAAACTAGCTTTCCTTTATGGCTGTGGTGGTTTGAAAGAAAAGAAAGAACATATAAAATCATTGTCTTCCAGTATAACATAGGGAAGGACAGTGAAGACAGTAGTCAAGAATATGCTGAGCTGTCTCAACTCCTCAATGCCTGCAGAAATGTCCATCAGGATCCACAGGTCATTTCAATGTAGAAAATGAATCATGGAATTTCCAATGCACTGTTTCTGTTATTTGTACAAGTGAATGAAACTGTAAACGAGTTGCTCGGACCAGCTTTTCTCACTGCAGTGGGATGGAAAACCTTGAATTTCCACAGAACTTGGTTCATTCAGCAAAGTCAGGAACCAAAAGATGCAACCTGTTGTCAAAGATCCTTGAAGAGATGTACGTGGAACAATACGTATCATCATGGAATTGTTCACCTTCTATCGATGGCATAAATTGGATGGTGAAAACATGGCAGAGTCTGAGACAACCTTAAACATTGTGAGTTTGGGAAGTCATTAGAAAATAAAATTTGAGATTGTCTAGGCTGTGATCTCCAGAGAAGATCGTTTACTAACCATACTTTAACTTCAAAGCAATATAACTTGCAGGGTCAGTCGAACTGACTGCTAAGTAGTTTTCACAGTTCAGTGCAGAAATGAAGATACGGAAGCTGGGAACCTTGCACAAAAGTTTTAAGAAAAGGCACCAGCCTGTCATGGCTGCACCAAAATGATGCATTCAGCTAGTAAATGCTGGAGCAGGTGTGTTCAATGCAAAAATTGTGGCAAAAATGTGTCAAATTTTAAAAGCGTGTTTGGTGAAGCCAGATTCTTTTCTGAAGAATATTCAGGTGAAGAATCTGGGTGCATCCACAAAGAAGACCAAGTTGCTTTTTACAAGGAGCGTTTCCAACATGGAAGGAAATAATTACCACGTGAAGAAGATAATGTTCAGACACATGGTGAAGAGTTCCGACCAAACATCCTAGCGTTATTCAGGTTGGATCACTAAAGACCTGGGTGAGTTCAGGGGACATTTTTTTAACATGTATGTTAATTCTGAGCAGTTTTAACTCATGAGACTAAATACCATCACAGGTTGAAGCATCTGCTTTAAAACAAGCCTATATGCTTTTAAGGCATGCACGGAAGAGATTTTGCCATTAAACTGGTACATCATGGTCAACATCGCATTTACTGGGCAAACAGAGGAGTTACCTCTCCAGGGAGCCTGTGATAGTTTTGCAGCACTGTTTGGGAAATTATGGTTGGAGAAGATAAAGCTGTGTTTGCGTCATATCAACAGATTGGGCGATGTCAAAATATCTCCTGGATAAATAAAACAATGCATTCAAAGAGACACTTGGCTAAACAAGTGAGTTCAAGTGACACTCAAGATAAAGTCGAATAGTCGAATATCTCAAAGCAGCAGCTGTGCCACATGCAATTCTCCCCAAGATGGAATGAGACTTAGTTTGTCTTGTTAGAATTGGTGTGTCTGACCCAGTAACACACTGTCTGGGACACCCTGATCATTGCCTTTATGAAACCAGTTTGTTCATTCCATAACTGCAGTGGTCTGAAAGCAAACACATATTCAGTGTTGAGTGCTGATCAATAACTCCTTCCTTTAATTGAAGATTTATTTTCTTGGTTATCAGGTGAAGCAGAATTCAGTAGAAATGCAGATGAATGTCGCCACTGAATCTCGATCATTGTCACTCCTGTTAGAAATGGTTACATTTTGGAATCACATCCACAATAGGCCGATTCCAAAGATTGTGCAGATTGCTGAGACTGTTGAGGTCGTGCACAGTGCACCATGTCATTTTGTGTGACTTTATAATCATAGGGCCATGTGAAGGGGAGAATTTGAATAATTTAGAAGCAAATTTGGAACGTCCTCAGCACACGGCCTGTCTGCCCAGAAAGACAATTGTGACCTTTCCCTGCCAGCAGTTTAGTACTTGTGTCACATTATTTATAATCATTACATAAAGCATCAGAAAAGGTGCATGTTATTTTAGAAGCACCCTGACCAAAGAATGTGACACGAATGAGGTACTTTCTTGGAATAGTAAATTATTATGGTATATTCGTTCCACCCGAGTTAAATTGTTTAAACACAATTTACAGTGTGTGAAACAGTCATGGTATTGGATAACTGAGAGTGAGATATTGTAAAGAATGTCAAAAATACTTTCTAAATGTTGATGTATTGATTCATCTTTATCCAAAGCTCTCATTGCTGCCTGATTGCGAGGCTTCACCTTGTACATTAAGGGCAATGGTTTCAGTTCCTGTCTCATTTGGATGTATTTCACTCTCGCCCAATTTAGAACCCTGATCTGAGGGTCACTTCTGTCTTTATCCATGACTCCCCGATATCTTATGGAATTATGGTCACTAAGCAAAAAACACTTCCCCACTGAAACACCGATCACCTGGCCTGGCTCCTTCTCCAATCCCAAGCCACGTCTGGCCCCCTTCCTGGTTGGATAGTCAACGTACTGCATCAAAAACCACCCCTGGACACATAACAAATTGCACATAGAACATAGAACATTACAGCGCAGTACAGGCCCTTCGGCCCTCGATGTTGCGCCGACCAGTGGAACCAATCTAATGACCCTCTAACCTAAACTATTCCAATGTTATCCATATGCCTATCCACTGACCATTTGAACGCCCTTAAAGTTGGCAAGTCCACAACTGCTGCAGGCAGGGCATTCCACGCCCTTACTACCCTCTGAGTAAAGAACCTACCTCTGACATCTGTCCTATAACTACCACCCCTTAATTTAAAGCTATGTCCCCTCGTGTTAGCCATCACCATCCGAGGAAAAAGGCTCTCACTGTCCACCCTATCTAACCCTCTGATCATCTTGTATGCCTCAATCAGGTCACCTCTTAACCTTCTTCTCTCTAACTAAAACAACCTCAAGTCCCTCAGCCTTTCCTCATAAGACTTTCCCACCATACCAGGCAACATCCTGGTAAACCTCCTCTGCACCCTTTCCAATGCCTCCACATCTTATAATGCGGTGACCAGAACTGCACACAATACTCCAAGTGCGGCCGCACCAGAGTTTTGTACAGTTGTAACATGACCTCACGGCACTGAAATTCAATCCCTCGACCAATAAAAGCTAACACACCGTATGCCTTCTTAACAACCTGGGTGCCAACTTTCAGGGATCTATGCACATGTACACTGAGATCTCTCTGCTCATCAACACTACTAAGAGTCCTTCCATCAGCCCTATATTCTGTAATCTATCGAGTCCTGACTCAAAGGGCAGCCTGGTGAATGTGGGGGGAAATCATAGTCACCCTCCACAACTACCCTTTTTTTTATACCATTCCATTATCTGACTACACATCTGCTACCCTGTATCCTGGGGCCACGAGAGATTCTATAGTGCACTCCCAATGTTGTGATTTTGCCTACCTTTTCCTCAGCTCCACACATAATGCCACTGCAAGGTCACTGCAATATATCCTCCTCATACACAGATGCAATATGCTCCCAGTCAGCAATACAGCTCCCCCACCCCTTCTTTGCTTCTCATTCTGTCCTGTCCAAAGCAGGAATATCGTAGAGTATTCAGCTGTCAGTCCTGTCCCTCTTTTAACCATATCTCTGTAACGGCAAAAACATCTTAAATCCATGCAATAATTCAGGTTCTCAGTTCATCTGTTTTGCATCTGATACTTTGTGCATTCAAACAAATGCTCTCCAGACATTCATCCCTGCAGTTCCGTGTGATGTCCCTTAACCTGCTCTTACACCGTGTTTATTTCAGTCTCATTGTCTTGGACAGATCCCCACTGCCTCCCTCCCCATGCTTCCCCCCCCCACCACATTACAGTCCTGCTGTTTCTGTCCCACCCCTCCTGCCCAGCATGTCGCTCCCCCTCCAATACAGGTGCAGCACTTACTTGTTGTACAGATCCTACATTCTCCAGAAGACAACCCAGTGATCCATATATCCAAAACCCTCACTCTTACACCATTTCTTTATCCACGTGTTTACTCTACAATCTCTCCGTTCTAAGCCTCACTAGCCCTTGGCACGGGGAGTAATCCTGAGATTACTACCTTTCGGGACCTGATTTTAGCTCCTTTCCTAACTCCCTGAATTAAATTGGCAGAAGCTCTTCCGCTTGTCCTGTCTATGTTATTTGTGCCGATCCGAAGAGACTTTCTGTGGCCTCACTTCTATTTGGAAACGCCAAAAGACAACTTCCATCCTACTGTGTACATCTGTGCTACCAACTCTCCAGGGACAGTCCTGTGGCTCTGAAAGCAGGCACGCAGACTGTGATGGAGGGGTTTGGTTTGTCATACAGATGCACGATTCGCTGAGTAAGGTGATGTCAGATTCTTGTTTTCTCATCAACATACCTGTTCTCCTGACTTTGACCTGAGATCCCAGAATGATACTGGGAAGTGTTTTGCAGCGGAGATCTGCTTTCCATTGGTTGATGTCAATTAGTCCCTCTGTCTTCTTGATGAAATGCAGGCGGGGATGTGCAACTGATATGAGGATGTGTGACTAATGGTGAATTGTCTTCCACAATAGAGGTATTCTGGAATCGCAGTGACACCAGAACATAGGAGAACACTCGTTTGTTTTTCACTTGTTCATTCATTCATGGGATTTGCTCACAGCCGGATCAGCCAGCATGCATTCCACATCGCCGTTTGTTCCTTAGAGGCCATTTGTAAAACGGGTGGTCTTGATAACAAGACTGTATAACCTGCACCAGGGTGGGGAGTCGGGAGCGAGGGAGAGAGTTTGACCGATGCTCCCAGGTTATGAATAGTGATAAAGATTGAATGAGTGTGACTGAAAGGGAAGAGATTACAGGAAAATCGGAGAACAGAGGTATAGTAAAATGGAAGGATGAATCGGAACCAAAAGGAAACAGTCTATAGGAGACAAAGTTAATGGCAGATCGAAATTGAGTGAGGAAGGATAACTGGATGGGCTAGAAACAGATAGAGTAATGATAAGGAGTGCTCCATGCCTTAGAGATTGAGTTAAGTGATCCAGAAGTAACAGCTAAAGGATAATAGATTTGATTTGATTTGATTTATTACTTTCACATGTATTAGTATACTAGTGAAAAGTATTGTTTACTGTGTACTATACAGATACAACATACCGTACATAGAGATGGAAACGGGAGAGTGCAGTAGATAGAGAATCAATAAAGAGAGTGGGTGGCACACTGCACTCTTTTGGAAATTCCTGTGTGTTGTCAGGGCTACATTACCATTTGTTATGGTGAGTGTTAGCTACAGGTGGTGATTTCACAAAATGTGTGGCCAATAATATCAAGTAACATATTGCTGCCAAAGGGAAGGCAGCTGACCAGCTGTTTTGAGCCTGTTTGTAAAATGGATTCAGTTAAATGGCCTGGGACAACAGAAACAGGAGTGGGCAGCGATTAGAACATAGAACATAGAACATTACAGCGCAGAACAGGCCCTTCGGCCCACGATGTTGCACCGACCAGTTAAAAAACAATGACCCTCTAACCTAAACCAAACCCTTTCCATCCATAAACCTATCCACGGATCTCTTAAACACCCCCCAACTAGGCGCATTTACAACTGCGGCAGGCAGGGCATTCTAATCCATCACCACCCTCTGAGTAAAGAACCTACCCCTGACATCCGTCCTATAACTACCCCCCCTTAAATTAAAGCCATGCCCCCTCGTGCTAGATTTCTCCATCCGAGGAAAAAGGCTATCACTGTCCACCCTATCTAAACCTCTAATCATCTTATATGTTTCAATAAGATCCCCTCTTAGCCGCCTTCTTTCGAGCGAAAACAACCACAAATCCTTCAGTCTCTCCTCATAGGACCTCCCCTCCATACCAGGCAACATCCTGGTAAACCTCCTCTGCACCCTCTCCAAAGCCTCCACATCCTTCCTGTAATGTGGGGACCAGAACTGCACACAGTACTCCAAGTGCGGCCGCACCAGAGTTGTGTACAGTTGCAACATGACGCTGCGACTCCTAAATTCAATCCCCTTACCAATAAACGCCAAGACACCGTATGCCTTCTTAACAACCTTATCTACTTGATTCCCAACTTTCAGGGATCTATGTACACATACACCTAGATCCCTCTGCTCATCCACACTATTCAAAGTCCTCCCGTTAGCCCTATACTCAACACATCTGTTATTCCTGCCAAAGTGAATTACCTCACACTTCTCTGCATTAAATTCCATCCGCCACCTCTCGGCCCAGCTCTGCAACCTGTCCAAGTCTTCCTGCAAACTATGACACCCTTCCTCACAATCTACCACACCTCCGACTTTGGTGTCATCAGCAAATTTACTGATCCACCCAACTACACCCTCATCCAGATCATTAATAAAAATTACAAACAGCAGTGGCCCCAAAACAGATCCCTGAGGCACACCACTCGTAACCGAACTCCATGATGAATATTTACCATCAACCACCACCCTCTGTCTCCTATCTGATAGCCAATTCCTGATCCAATTTCCTAGATTACCCACAATCCCATACATCTGCATTTTCTGCAGAAGCCTACCGTGGTGAACCTTATCAAACGCCTTACTAAAATCCATATATACCACGTCAACTGCCTTACCCCCATCCACCTCTTTGGTCACTTTCTCAAAAAACTCAATGAGGTTAGTAAGGCACGACCTACCCGCTACAAAACCATGCTGACTATCTCTAATCAATTCATTACTCTCCAAATAACTATAAATCCTATCCCGAATAATTTTTTCTAAAACCTTGCCCACAACAGAAGTAAGACTCACCGGTCTATAATTCCCGGGGAAGTCTCTGTTCCCCTTCTTAAACAATGGGACGACATTCGCTGTCCTCCAATCTTCCGGTACTATACCAGAGGCCAACGACAACCTGAAGATCAGAGCCAGAGGCTCTGCAATCACCTCTCTTGCCTCCCAGAGAATCCTAGGGTAAATCCCATCTGGACCAGGGGACTTATCTATTTTCAAACCCTCGAGAATATCCAGCACATCCCCCTTATCAACTGTAGTACTGTCTATTCTACTCCCCTGCAACCCAGTGTCCTCCTCAGCAATATTCATGTCCCCCTGCGTGAACACCGAAGAGAAATATTGGTTCAATGCCTCTCCAATCTCTTCCGGTTCCACACACAACTTCCCTCTGCTGTCTGTAACTGGCCCTAATCTTGCCCTAACCAACCTTCTGTTCTTGACATACCTATAGAACGCTTTAGGATTCTTTTTTTTCAAAGATTGGAATGAAAGACTGGAGCAGAGAATCCCAGGAGGTCAATCACTGAGAGCCCAGGACGGGGGGGGGGGGGGGCACGGTGAGGGCGGGTGTGGCGTAGGAGAGGCAAAACCTCCATCCAAGCACAACAAATGATTTGGAACATTTTACCGTTACAAAGAACAAAGAATAATAGAACATAGAACATAGGACATAGAACATTACAGCGCGGAACAGGCCCTTCGGCCCACAATGTTGCGCCGACCAGTCTTATTTTTAAAAAAAAAACATTGACCCACTAATCTAAACCAATCCCTTTTCGTCCATAAACCTATCCACCAATCTCTTAAACGCCCCCAAACTAGACGCATTTACAACTGCAGCAGGCAGGGCATTCCAGTCCCTCACCACCCTCTGGGTAAAGAACCTACCCCTGACATCCGTCCTATAACTACCCCCCCTTAATTTAAAGCCATGCCCCCTCGTGCTAGCTTTCTCCATCCGAGGAAACAGGCTATCACCATCCACCCTATCTAAACCTCTAATCATCTTATATGTTTCTATAAGATCCCCTCTTAGCCACCTTCTTTCCAGTGAAAACAACCCCAAATCCCTCAGTCTCTCCTCATAGGACCTCCCCTCCATACCAGGCAACATCCTGGTAAACCTCCTCTGCACCCTCTCCAAAGCCTCCACATCCTTCCTGTAATGTGGGGACCAGAACTGCACACAGTACTCCAAGTGCGGCCGCACCAGAGTTGTGTACAGTTGCAACATGACGCTGCGACTCCTAAATTCAATCCCCCTACCAATAAACGCCAAGACACCGTATGCCTTCTTAACAACCTTATCTACTTGATTCCCAACTTTCAGGGATCTATGTACACATACACCTAGATCCCTCTGCTCCTCCACTCTATTCAAAGTCCTCCCGTTAGCCCTATACTCAACACATCTGTTATTCCTACCGAAATATATATAATACAGCCCGGGAAACAGGCCCTTCGGCCCAACGAGCCCGCGCCGCCATTTTAACATTGTGAGTTCTTTCTTCTACCTATGACCTTTGTCTACGTTTATGGCACTCCACGTTGGAAACCAGATTAAGGGGACACTAATTTAGGGACAATTTGTTACACCAATCAGCCTAACAGCACATCTTTGGGGTGTGGGAGGAAACCGGAGCGCCCGGAGGAAACCCACGTAAGCACGGGGAGAATGCGCAAACTCCCACAGACACCGGCCCAAATCCATGTATCTGCACAGCCAGCAGTGCTAGTCACTGAGCTGTTGTGTTGCCCATCAGCTGGTCCAGTTTAAGCGTACACTAACAATGTGAAGCACTAGGCTACTCTCGAAACATCCAAGAGCAGCCCTCAATCTTGGAATGAAAACAAAAAAAACTCCACAGAAGACCTGGAGCTTATTGTTTCTGGAAAAGCTGCATTTAACAACAATCGTATTTCTTTTTCTCTGATCGGAACCTCGTGTTAACACCAGAATGTGTTTCATGTTTGATTTGGGTTGTTTTTACTCTGGTCATAGCAACTGCACTTTGGTTCAGATCGTGTTTATTCTGTTTTTATGAACTGAAATTCTGTTTGTGTTTTGCTTTTTCGATTTGCATGTAATAAAGTTTGATCCGGATTGTATCAATTTAACATTATGTAACGTGTTTTTATAAAATTGTGTTTATAAAACTAAGGTTTGCTGTTTGCTTAGCCCCTGCCTAACATGAAAAAAACTGCATTTTTTTCCTGTAAATCCCTTTGTCTCTTTTTCATCAGTTTGCTTCCTGTGTATTAATTTCATCTCAGGAACAGGAGCCTTGCAATGTGGCACCAACACATTATCATATCTCGGGAGGCTGGGGTATTGGATAAAAGTAGCAATTGCCAGAGGAAACTAAATTCATGTGGAGATGTTCATTGTAAATAATATGCATGCTGGTAAATTTAATTATTATAACCAAAAATATTAAAAGAAAAATTATGTAAAATCTACGGCCAGTTTTAAATGGAATTCTCTGCCGTTATTTTGAAGGATAAGTCTAATGGATATTTGAAGAAATGGCAGTTGTTGAAAATTCACGTGATGAAATATATGTTATGATACTGAAACGTTCTGTTTGAAGATTTAATTCAACCTGTTTTTTTTACAGTTAATTAATTTCAATCTCCATGGATTGGAATAATGCCATTGGAGGATTATCCTCCTGTATTAATATGGATCTTTCTTCATGGTGTTAGCACAGAGTGTGAGCGGCATTAACAATGATCACCACCATGAGAAAGTGGGACCCAGTGGAGGAGTGGAGCATACACAATTTCCTCACTAAAGTAGAAAAGATTTACTACCCTCTCCTTGCTCTTGTTGCTGTTCCTGGTAAGCCTCCTTTTTGTCATTATCATCAAGTTATTACTTGTGAAAATTCCATTTTGCAGGATTACTGTTTGCTGTTAAGTACATTGGTCGAACAATTAATTTTATCATTGAGTTACTTCGCTCTGCATGTGACCTTATGTTGATTTTTTTATTCCAATGCATTGTTGAAATCATTGTTCTGGATTAAACAATTTTTTTCAATTTTTTTTCCAAACCTCAATTGCCTCTTAAGTAACTTTGTAATCTTACACTCAAGCTGATCTTTTTTCTCTTTTACACTTCCTCCAGTTAACACAGTGACAATTATGATCCTTTATCGTGGGAAGTGTGGACTTTCTAAATATGTTTCCTGTTACCTGGTGGCAATGGCAGCAGCTGATCTCCTGGTAATTATCTTTGACCTGAGATTCCGGCAGATTCCAATTGTATATCGTGTACATTTTCGTTTCCTGCGCAGTTTTCTCCCTATTTGTAATATCCACGCCGTGCTGCTTTATGCAGCCACTGACTGTTCAGTCTGGTTCACCGTCTTTTTCACATTTGATCGATTTGTGGCCATTTCGTGCCAGAAGTTGAAATTTAAATATTGCACTGAGAAGATTTTAGCTGTGGTTCTGGGGACAGTGACTGCGCTAAGCTGTCTGAAGAACACTTTTTGGTATTTCATGTTCACGGGGAAATACTGGCTCGTGAACGACCCTTGGTTTTGTTCTGTGAAAATGGATGTTATGATGTCGTGGGTCTGGTTAAAATTGAATTTCTTCACTACATCCTAACACCAGGAATCCCATTCATCCTGATTCTGCTCCTCAATGTGCTAACTATCAGACACATTTTAGTGACTAGCAGAGCCCGTCGGCGACTAAGGACTAACAGCAGTGGCGAGAGTCTTAGAGACCCAGAGATGGAAAGTCGAAGGAAATCCATTATTTTACTGTTTGTAATCTCCTGGAATTTCATACTGTTATGGACATCGATTATGGTATATACTATATGGTTACGAATGTACTGGTTTGGGTATAGGTCTGTATATATTCCGGTTTTTATGGTGGAATTGGGATACATGTTGCAACTCCTGAGTTGTTGTGCAAACACCTGTATTTATGCCATTACCCAGACTAAGTTCAGAGAGCAGTTTAAAAATGTATTCAAATATCCTTTTACTCTACTTGTCAAAACTAGGATATCGGACTGCGGAAGCATTGAAAAGTCTTGACACAAACATAGTCTTTCAGCACATAACGTTAAGGTTGGCAGAAATATAACAAATAAATAAATGAATAAATATATAACACAGAAAACAAATAAATAAATGATTGAATGAATGCATGAATGAATGAATCAATAATTAAATAAATGTCCAGGTGTCCATGCTAATAACATTTTCTGGAAATGTCCGTAGACTCACAGCTTTCGGCACTTTCTGTGCTTATCCAGCTAGTCTGTTAATGAGTTGATAGTTTTTGTCTACACCACCAATCCAGTCAGCCAATTCTAAACACCAAACATCCGCTGGGTGGAACATAATTTCTTTACATCTCCTATATCCTTCTACCAATCACTTCAAGTATGTACTCACTGGCACATGGGCTGTCAGTAGGGGAATTTCCTGCCTCCTCTACTTTGGCCTCTCAGCATATTGTACCATGTTGTATTGAATGAAACCACTTCAGTCTCCCCTGTTTCAAAGAGGATCACCCTTAGCCTACCAAACTTTCTCACAGCTGCAGTTTCTAAACGTTGGCATCTTTTTAAAAAGTGCATTTTTTTTGGTTAAAAACAGGTGATTCCGTGTCTCCTGTAACTTCAGAAACATTCCAGATGCTTCTCCTTACCATCGCTTTGCGGTTCCATCAATATATGATTTAATCTGGAAATAAACAACCCTTTCCCACGAATAAAAACATTCCATACAGTTACGCTTCCATTATATCTAAACGTGGCAGCCATAACACAACAGGAATGTTTTTATATTGTGGGAAATGGAACGTCCAAGTGGGAGAAGAAAAATGTGTCCAATGATTAAAAAAGAGGGGAAAATGCTAAAAGAATGAAAGCTGTTTTAGGAGACACCATTCATATGGTGACCAAGAAAATATTGTGTGTGAAGAGATAACCATGATATAAACAATGTAACCTCCAGGCACTCATCGAAAAGCACTCGCCATTTTCAGGATGCAAAGTTCAATAACAAGCCTTAGCTTTTCATTAACGAATGGGAGAGGGATAACCGGGTGAAAACCTTTCCTATTGCACCAGGAGAGGTCGTATGATCTGATTTCATTTATATTTAACATCTATAGAAAGTGTTTTGTAAAAGTAGGATTTGTTTCTGTGTTTCATTTGTGGATACCTTTTGATAAATGTTTGCTGAAATTTTATTTAAATGTGCAAATACAATTTTTTTTGTGTATTTGTTTAATTTTCCTTTTCAAAGTAATGTTTCAATTAACATTTTAAAATCGCTACGAGTGATACTGAAAACGAAAGTGGACTTTAGTACACATAACTACTGGTAATAAAATATAAGTTGCAAATTTGCACACAGTTTATTTTCAAACTAATTTTCAGGTGAGTTCTTGTGCAAAATACTCTTGTGATGTCTTCTGATAGCAAAGGTGTCATCACTCAGGCAGTGATGGCACACTTCAGCACAAGGCACTATGCAGTTCACAAATACTTCACAGATTTTTCTCCCCCTCAGGAAGAGTTGAAAACATGCTCCATTCGGAATGCATCACATTCATATCATCATGCTGAACACCTCACTATTAGTGATCCTTATTATACTGCAGAATAACAACGCAGCGATTCATTCATTCATTCACAAGCTGCCAGCCTCACATAGGTTCCAGTTACAAAAATATTTATATCGCTGCTCAGTTCTGCCTTTATTGTCCATCACGATTTGTCGTTCAGAACTGATGGGGAGGCACTATTTTTTTTTATTCTGCTGCTCCTCTAGTTAAGAATTCCTATAAACTTATATCCTGTTGAAGAAGAGAGAAAAATATTTCTGCTGGCCCACTTCAGTTTCCAGTCAATGGCAACCCCAAAATTTTAACAGTGCCAAATTCACCACTGCCTAAAGAACATAAGAACATAAGAACATAAGAAATAGGAGCAGGAGTAGGCCATCTGGCCCTTCGAGCCTGCCCCACCATTCAATAAGATCATGGCTGATCTGTCGTGGCTCAGTTCCACTTTCCCGCCCTCTCCCCATAACCCTTAATCCCCTCTCTTATCAAAAACCCATCAACCCGCGTCTTAAAAATATTCAGCGAGGCAGCCTCCACCACCTCAACGGGCAGAGAATTCCAGAGATTCACCACCCTTTGAGTGAAGAAGTTCCTCCTCAACTCCGATCTAAACCGCCCCCCCCCCCTTTATCTTGAGGCTGTGCCCCCTAGTCCTACTGTCTTTTTTGAGTGGGAAGAGTCTCTCCACCTCTATCCTATCCATCCCATTCATCATCTTATACGTCTCAATGAGATCTCCCCTCATTCTTCTAAACTCTAACGAGTACAAGCCTAGTTTATTCAGCCTCTCCTCATAGCTCAACCCCCTCAACTCCGGTATCAGCCTAGTAAACCTCCTCTGCACTCCCTCCAGGGCCAAAATATCCTTGCGCAGGTGCGGCGCCCAAAACTGCACACTAAAGAAAATTGGACGTTATAAGTAATGTCATTGCAGTTTTTCTTTTCTATTCCCTCAAGACATTTCAACACATTTAAACCCATGCTAGTGTCATAACTACCGATAGCAGTTCTGACACCTACTGCTTATCTTTATTTTTCTTATGTTGCTAGGACAGTAACGATGAACTTTAATCTTCAATATTGAAGATATTGTTGTACCTTGAATGTACACGACAGAAACATCCAGTATTCACCCAATAGTTTACATGACAGATAAGATCACTGCCACTGATCACCCTCCTCAAGTTACACTGAAGTGGAGTGTGATGTTTGGTGTTTTTTATTGTGACGATTTGTTTAAGGAATACATTTTAATCGTGTGCTTTTGCTGGATCTTGTCAGCGCTGTCAGTCTGTTGCCGGTGTCTTCTGATTGTTATTGTTCCTGAAACATTCCAAGTGCAAGTCTGAAGAAAGTTGTGGGCTGTTGCTGACGTGGAACAACATAGACAGATAATAATTACAAATTAAACCGTATTGTGCTTAATTCTTCTAATTGGTAAATGCTAATTCTTTATGTCATATTTTATCTGTGTTCTTAAACAAAGTTCCCTTTTGGACCATTTGAATCACACCTGGAGTAATACACCTTCTGCTCAGCTGTACCAAATTAGAAGTGTGTGTCCATTAGGGTCTAGGCTATCTCCAAAAAAACTCCTCGAATTTGCTGGCCTGTCTTGACATTATGTTATCAGTCTTCGAATAACCTTCTGACGCAGAGACAATTTGCCCACCTGCTGAGTGTGGGCCGCCAGGTATACAAAGGACCAATTCATCACTGCAACCCTTCATCTGTTACTTCAGAATTTGGCTTCATTTCAACATTTTTTTTAACCTTTATACTTTCCGAGAACTCTTCAAATATTTCGATGGGCTTGAGTCAAAAGTGAAATCATTTTGAAATCTGTTTTTGGTCGTCTTTATTGTTTATATTTGCAGATTGTTTTGTATTTCTTCACAAGCTGGAGTTTTCTATCACCAATGTTAAGCCTACCAACTGATTCTCAGTCCCGGCACATCTTATTTCTCTCAGTGAATGTACAGTTTAATTGTTAGCGGTGCATCCTTATTCTGAAACAGCATCTATTGCTGTTTCCCATTAACTGTATACATTGGCAATTCTTCACTGTACACTTCAACACCTGCTTCATCTCATTCAGAC
Organism: Carcharhinus amblyrhynchos; assembly: GCF_965287045.1. NCBI lineage: Eukaryota > Metazoa > Chordata > Chondrichthyes > Carcharhiniformes > Carcharhinidae > Carcharhinus > Carcharhinus amblyrhynchos. Next base: position 124,930 of record NW_027649796.1, read on the forward strand.
TCCCTTTCCTTCAGGTTTAGACTTTTCCTGTTCCCACTGCATCATGTGTGCTTTTATATTCTACGCTCGTTTTAAAATTCGACTTTTGGTATTATTGGCATGCCATCTTTCGGCTCAAGTAACCACATTTGAAGATATCCCCATTTATTATCTACATCACTGTTTGCCGTTGAAATTAATTATTTTGTTAAATAAGAACATGAGAACATAAGAAATAGGAGCAGGAGTAGGCCATCTAGCCCTTCGAGCCTGCCCCGCCATTCAATAAGATCATGGCTGATCTGAAGTGGATCAGTTCCACTTTCCTGCTTTCTCCCCATAACCCTTAATTCCCTTGTCTGTCAAAAACCTATCTACCCGTGACTTAAATATATTTAGCGAGGCAGCCTCCACCACTTCAACGGGCAGAGAATTCCAGAGATTCACCACCCTTTGAGTGAAGAAGTTCCTCCTCAACTCCAATCTAAACTGCATCCCTCTTATCTTGAGGCTGTGCCCTCTAGTCCTGCTGTCCTTTCTAAGTGGGAAGAATCTCTCCACCTCTACCCTATTCATCCCCTTCATTATCTTATACATCTCTATAAGATCCCCCCTCATCCTTCTAAACTCCAACGAGTACAGACCCAGTCTATTTAGTCTCTCTTCATAGTCCAACCCCCTCATCTCTGGTATCAGCCTGGTGAACTAAGTTTAATTAAGTGAATTAAGTTTAATGAGGACTTGTCTGTTGAGGTAGTATGGGCAGAAATTAGAAATAGGAGAGGAGAGGTCACCCTGTTGGGAGTCTTTTATAGACCTCCAAAAAGTTCTAGAGAGGTTGAGGAAAGGATTGCAGAGACGATCCTGGTTAGGAGTGAAAGTAATAGGGTAATTGTTATGGGGGACTTTAACTTTACTAATATTGATTGGAATTGCTATAGCTCTAGCTCGTTAGAGGGGTCAGTTTTTGTTCAAAGTGTGCAGGAAGGTTTTTTGACTCAATATGTAGATAGGCCAACTAGAGGTGAGGCTATAAGAGATTTAAGAGATTGGTGGATAGGTTTATGGACGAAAAAGGAGTGGTTTAGATTAGTGGGTCAATGTTTTTTTTTAAAAATAAGACTGGTCGGCGCAACATTGTGGGCCGAAGGGCCTGTTCCGCACTGTAATGTTCTATGTTCTATGTTCTATATTGGACTTGGTGCTGGGAAATGAGCCAGACCAGGTGCTAGACTTGGAAGTTGGTGTGCATTTTGGTGATAGTGACCACAATTCGGTTACGTTCACCTTAGTGATGGAAAGGGATAGGCATGAACCTCGGGTCAGTAGTTTTAGCTGGGGGAAGGGTAATTATGAGGCCATTAGGAGAGAATTAGGAAGCATTGGTTGGACTAGGAGATTACAGGGACTAGGAACGTCTGAAATGTGGAGTTTTTTCAAGGAGCAGCTACTGTGGGTCTGTGATAGGTATGTCCCTGTCAGGCAAGGAGGAATTGGTAGGGCTAGGGAACCGTGGTGCACAAAAAAAGTTGATTTGTTGGTTAGGAAGAAGAAGGAGGCTTATGTTCGGATGAGGCTTGAGGGCTCGGGTAGTGCAGTAGAAAGCTTTAGATTGGCTAGGAGGGAGTTGAAGAGGGAGTTAAGAAGGGCTAGAAGAGGGCATGAGATGACTTTGGCTGATAGGATTAAGGAGAATCCTAAGGCGTTCTATAGGTATGTCAAGAACAGAAGGTTGGTTAGGGCAAGATTAGGGCCAGTTACAGACAGTAGGGGGAAGTTGTGTGTGGAACCGGAAGAGATTGGAGAGGCATTGAACCATTATTTCTCTTCGGTGTTCACGCAGGACGATATGAATGTAGCTGAGGAGGTCAATGGGGTGAAGGGGTGTAAAATAGAAAGTATTGCAGTTGATACAGAGGATGTGTTGGATATTCTAGAAGGGTTGAAAATAGATAAGTCCCCTGGTCCAGACGGGATTTACCCTAGGATTTTATGGGAGGCAAGAGAGGTGATTGCAGAGCCACTGGCTCTGATCTTCAGGTCGTCGTTGGTCTCTGGTATAGTGCCGGAAGATTGGAGGACAGCGAATGTTGTCCCATTGTTTAAGAAGGGGAACAGAGACTTCCCTGGGAATTATAGACCAGTGAGTCTTACTCCTGTAGTGGGCAAGGTTTTAGAAAGAATTATTAGGGATAGGATTTATAGTTATTTGGAGAGTAATGAATTGATTAGAGATAGTCAGCATGGTTTTGTAGCGGGAAGGTCGTGCCTTACTAACCTTATTGAGTTCTTTGAGAAGGTGACCAAAGAGGTGGATAGGGGTAAGGCAGTAGACGTGGTATATATGGATTTTAGTAAGGCGTTTGATAAGGTTCACCATGGTATGCTTCTGCAGAAAATGCAGGTGTATGGGATTGGTGGTAATTTAGGTACTTGGATCAGGAATTGGTTAGCAGATAGGAGACAGAGGGTGGTGGTTGATGGTAATTATTCATCATGGAGTTTGGTTACGAGTGGTGTGCCTCAGGGATCTGTTTTGGGGCCACTGCTGTTTGTAATCTTTATTAATGATCTGGATGAGGGTATAGTTGGGTGGATTAGTAAGTTTGCTGATGACACCAAAGTTGGAGGTGTGGTAGATTGTGAGGAAGGGTGTCGAAGTTTGCAGGGTGACTTGGACAGGTTGCAGAGCTGGGCCGCGAGGTGGCGGATGGAGTTTAATGCGGAGAAGTGTGAGGTAATCCATTTCGGTAGGAATAACAGATGTGTTGAGTATAGGGCTAACGGGAGGACTTTGAATAGAGTGGAGGAGCAGAGGGATCTAGGTGTATGTGTACATAGATCCCTGAAAGTTGGGAATCAAGTAGATAAGGTTGTTAAGAAGGCGTACGGTGTCTTGGCGTTTATTGGTAGGGGGATTGAATTTAGGAGTCGCAGCGTCATGTTGCAACTGTACACAACTCTGGTGCGGCCGCACTTGGAGTACTGTGTGCAGTTCTGGTCCCCACATTACAGGAAGGATGTGGAGGCTTTGGAGAGGGTGCAGAGGAGGTTTACCAGGATGTTGCCTGGTATGCAGGGGAGGTCCTATGAGGAGAGACTGAGGGATTTGGGGTTGTTTTCACTGGAAAGAAGGTGGCTAAGAGGGGATCTTATAGAAACATATAAGATGATTAGAGGTTTAGATAGGGTGGATGGTGATAGCCTGTTTCCTCGGATGGAGAAAGCTAGCACGAGGGGGCATGGCTTTAAATTAAGGGGGGGTAGTTATAGGACGGATGTCAGGGGCAGGTTCTTTACCCAGAGGGTGGTGAGGGACTGGAATGCCCTGCCTGCTGCAGTTGTAAATGCGCCTAGTTTGGGGGCGTTTAAGAGATTGGTGGATAGGTTTATGGACGAAAAGGGATTGGTTTAGATTAGTGGGTCAATGTTTTTTTTTAAAAATAAGACTGGTCGGCGCAACATTGTGGGCCGAAGGGCCTGTTCCGCGCTGTAATGTTCTATGTCCTATGTTCTATGTTCTATGAACCTCCTCTGCACTCCCTCCAAGGCCAATATATCCTTTCGCAAGTGCGGCGACCAAAACTGCACACAGTACTCCAGCTGCAGCCTCACCAGTGCCCTGTACAGTTGCAGCAAGACCTTCCTGCTTTTATATTCTATCCCCCTCACTATAAAGGCCAACATCCCATTCGCCTTCTTGATCACCTGCTGCACCTGCAGACTGGGTTTTTGCGACTCATGCACAAGGACCCCCAGGTCCCTCTGCACCGTAGCATGCTGCACCTTTCCGCCCTTTAAATAATAATCCCTCCTACTATTATTTCTACCAAAGTGGATAACCTCACACTTGCTAACATTGTACTCCATCTGCCAGGTCCTCGCCCACTCGCTCAGCCTATCTAGAACCCTCTGCAGACTTTCCACACCCTCCGCACAATTTGCTTTTCCACTCATCTTCGTGTCATCAGCAAATTTCGTCACCCCACACTCAGCTCCCTCCTCCAGATCATCTATATAAATGGTAAATAGTTGAGGCCCCAGCACCGATCCCTGTGGCACTCCACTAGTCACCAACCGCCAACCGGAATAGCACCCATTGATACCCATTGATACCAAATTGTTATGCACAATCACAGAAATTTTTCTGGCCCACATCTTGTGTGTGTGAGTTTGCGGGATGTGAGCAAGGGGATTGTTTCCTCTTCTCACAGGGTTTAGAACCAGGAATTGCAGTTTGCAAATATATTGTCAGTCGTTTGCAGAAGGAAAAACTGAGTATCGTATTTTCTCTCAGAGGGCAATGAGCCTCTGAAACACATTTCCCCAAAAGTGGGTGAAAGCAGAGTTTGTATATTTTAAATTCGGAGCTCGAGAGATTCTTGAATCTCAAAGAGATAAAAAGTTCTTGGAGCTGGTGGCAATGTGAGCTTGACCTTACAGTCCAATCAGCAATGACGTTACTGAGTGGCATGGCAGGTCAGGGGGGTCGATTACATTGACATCACCATTTAATATCTGAAACATTTCTGTAATCTTATCAACTTCCGTTACATTTCCACCTAATTCTGCTCTTGTTACCGAGCATTCTTGATTTCCAATGGAAGATTGAACAGAGATCCATTCTTCCAGTACTTCTGAAACCGGATGAGGGGTGGGGGTTCACTGATAGATATAGAATACTATCATCCCTATTTCTTCCCCCAGATCTTCAGGTCTGTTTATGTGCAGCTGTCAGAATGTGCTGGAATTGGGGAGTTTGAATCTGCGGTAATTATCAGGCCTAGTGTTGTAATTAATTCAAAGCTTTTAGTGAATACCTTAATCACCTCTGTCCAACTTCTAGGTGGTCTGTTAAATTTGCATGATTTTCAGGGGCTGGCATTACTCTACTCAGCTGACATATCAGTCTAACTCAGGAATGTTGATCTTCCTCTGTTACTGCCAAATACTCAACATTTTCAATATGATATTGAACACCAAATGAAAAAAACCCTTCAGAATGGGAGAGGGGGGTTGTGAAATAGAATGAGAGAAACATATCCCGATAGATTTGCCAAGACATGGGTCAAAGTCATTGGGAATTAAATGAGGAGGAATATTGGGAGTGTGCAAGTGGGATAGAAAACATTCAGACACTGCACTGGAATCAATGTGAAGACAATAATCTTTCATGGAAAATAGTAGGCAGCCAGATAGAACATAGAACATAGAACATTACAGCGCAGAACAGGCCCTTCGGCCCACCATGTTGCGCCGACCAGTTACAAAAACAGTGACCCACTAGCCTATACCAATCCCTTTTCGTCCATAAACCTATCCACAGATCTCTTAAACGCCCCCAAATTAGGCGCACTTACAAATTGGAGGGAAAGAGAAGGAAAGAGTGACAGAGAGACAGGAGCAGGAGCATGGAATAGACTGAGAGTTGAAAAGAGATGCACAGAGTAAGGGAGAGAGTCAAGGAGAGATGAGTGAGAAAGGGGACAGTCAACGAAAGAGGTAGGGGCGAGTGAGGTGTCACAGAGAGAGATGGGGAGGAGAGAGAGGAAATCAGAGTTTCCGAGAGTGAGGAATTGAAAGTCAGATGCTGGAATTGAAGGCACACAGAGAGAGGAGGGTGGGTATAGAGGGGAAGTGGGAAATGCAAGGGTGTTAGAGAAAAATGAACTGTAAGAGAGGGAGAGATATTACTCGAAATGGGGATATTCAGAGGAATGCGGAGAGAAATGGTAAAGAGAGATAATCAGTTTGAGAGAGAGAGGGAAGTCAGACTGAGGAAAGATATGCAGAGTTACAGAGTGAAGAGAGCTAAAAAGGTAGTGTAAGTGAGTGTGTGTGTATGTGTGGGTTTGTGTGTGCGTGTGTATGTGCCCATATCTGTGTGTGTAAGAGTGAGTGAGAGAGTGGAGAATCAGTGAGAGAAGAACCGGAGAGAGAAGTGGACTGAGAAACTGGGGAAGAGAGAGGGATAGCGGGAGAGTCAAATAAATTTGGAAGCAATTGTGGTTTAGAGACAATGAGTGAAAAGAGGGAGAAAGGACAAGGTGAATGAAGGGAAAGAAAGAGATTGTGTCAGCAAGAATGAGTGATCAGCAATTAGGAGGGAGGAGAGAGTGAGCAAAACTTGAGAAAAACAGAATGACAGTGAAAAAGATTTGGGGAGTTACAAAGAACATAGAACATAGAACATAGAACATTACAGCGCAGAACAGGCCCTTCGGCCCACGATGTTGCGCCGACCAGTTACACAAACAATGACCCACTAGCCTATACCAATCCCTTTTCGTCCATAAACCTATCCAGAGATCTCTTAAACGCCCCCAAACTAGACGCATTTACAACTGCAGCAGGCAGGGCATTCCAATCCCTCACCACCCTCTGGGTAAAGAACCTACCCCTGACATCCGTCCTGTAGCTACCCCCCCTTAATTTAAAGCCATGCCCCCTCGTGCTAGCTTTCTCCATCCGAGGAAAAAGGCTATCACTATCCACCCTATCTAAACCTCTAATCATCTTATATGTTTCAATAAGATCCCCTCTTAGCCGCCTTCTTTCCAACGAAAACAACCCTAAATCCCTCAGTCTCTCCTCATAGGACCTCCCCACCATACCAGGCAACATCCTAGTAAACCTCCTCTGCACCCTCTCCAACGCCTCCACATCCTTCTTGTAATGCGGGGACCAGAACTGCACACAGTACTCCAAGTGCGGCCGCACTAGAGTAGTGTACAGTTGCAACATTACACTGCGACTCCTAAATTCAATCCCCCTACCAATAAACGCCAAGACACCGTACGCCTTCTTAACAACCTTATCTACTTGATTCCCAACTTTCAGGGATCTATGTACACACACACCTAGATCCCTCTGTTCATCCACACTATTCAAAGTCCTCCCGTTAGCCCTATACTCAACACATCTGTTATTCCTACCAAAGTGAATTACCTCACACTTCTCCACATTAAACTCCATCCGCCACCTCTCGGCCCAGCTCTGCAACCTATCTAAGTCTCCCTGCAGACTATGACACCCTTCCTCACAATCTACCACACCTCCAACTTTGGTGTCATCAGCAAATTTACTAATCCACCCAACTATACCCTCATCCAGATCATTAATAAAAATTACAAACAACAGTGGCCCCAAAACAGATCCCTGAGGCACACCACTCGTAACTGTACTCCATGATGAATATTTACCATCCACCACCACCCTCTGTCTCCTATCTGCTAGCCAATTCCTGATCCAACTTCCTAGATTACCCCCAATCCCATACATCTGCATTTTCTGCAGAAGCCTACCATGGTGAACCTTATCGAACGCCTTACTAAAATCCATGTATACCACGTCTACTGCCTTACCCCCATCCACCTCTTTGGTCACTTTCTCAAAAAACTCAATAAGGTTAGTAAGGCACGACCTACCCGCTACAAAACCATGCTGACTATCTCCAATCAATTCATTACTCTCCAAATAACTATAAATCCTATCCCTAATAATTTTTTCTAAAACCTTGCCCACAACAGAAGTAAGACTCACCGGTCTATAATTCCCGGCAACGTCTCTGTTCCCCTTCTTAAACAATTAAAGAATGTTAAATTGAACCCTGGTTTCCTGACACAGTTCCATTACGTCCTGTTTTCTAATCAGTGCCGTTTATTCTCACTCGCATTTAATCAAAAAAAAGAGTTTCAGACACAATTTGACATTTCATTCTCCAACCATTGATTCATCCGCCTGCCATTCCAACCTTCCACTTCCGATAATTCCCTCCCCACCCGTTTATACTCATTCCAGCCCTGATCCCTCTCCCACAGAAACACTTCCCCGCTCATAACCTAACTCCACACCCAACTGAACTCATCGTAGCCCCTCATCCCCCTCAAACACTTCCCTCTCCCAAACCAAGTCCCCACTCACTGATCCTACCAGGTAATCCCATTCCCACTGAAACACTTCCCTGCTCCCAATCCATCTGCCAATATATTTATACTCATCGTCTGCCCAGGAATCCCTTCTCAGTGATAATCTCCCATTCTCCCGAACCTCCGCCATCTAATGGAACATCTCCCTGACCCTGTTCCGCACTAATTTATCTTCCACTCCCTCTGACACTCTTCCCACTCCCCAATCTCTGGCACCCCCATTTCCACATCACCTACTCTACTCTCGAATTCTCTCTATTGGTTGATAACTTGGCCCAGTGGATGATCAGAGTGCTGAAACTTTGACGTTCCTTTATTTTCCAATTAACTTCCTCAATCGTTCAGTCTGAAACTTCTGAAATTTGTTTAATCTTCAACCATTTTCCAATGAAGGCCTGAACACCTCTTAGCTTGCATTCTTAACTAATTTTTGGAACTGTCTTAACTTGTTTTTGTGTTTCATGCACTAGGTTACACAGATACCTTTGCACTTCACTCACCTGCAGCCCCTCTCCATTTAGATACTATTCTGCCTCTTGACCCCCCCTGCCAATATGCCAATATATATGACATCATCCCTCCCCAAATTAAACTCCATTTGCCAGGATTTCACTCAATCCACCTATATCCAGTTGCAGAATCACAATATCCTCATCAAAACCGAGACATGGACACAGAAAGGTAAATGCTCAGATGGAGTCATACTCAACTTTGATACTGAACTCTGAATATGTACATAGTTATGATTTTTTTCCCAGAAAAATGTTGGTTAACAAAAGAATAAACTGGAAAGTAAGCTTCATGGCTGAATGAGATTTCAAATCCTTTGACATGAATGTGGAGAAAGATATGGTTGGATGTTCAAAGCAGTCAGGCGAATGTATTGGTAAGGAAGAAAAGCAGCAAATCCAAACTGTTAAATTGTTTTATCTGCTTCTGACACGAAGATAATGGAATATCCTCAGACTGTCTGGGAGTAATGAGGAGCAGGCGTGGTATTGGTGGGCTGCAAGCTGTCTTCTCAGAAACTGTCATACAGAAGGGAATCCGGGATTATCATAGCATTCTTGGATAAACATTGCATAGTAAGCAGTTTCAAGCAGCAGTGAGTATGGCTTAATTGTGTAGCGAGTGGCACTCACTGAACTTGTCCTGTTTCATCCACTCGACCAGCCATAGACATTAACGTCTGCATCCCTTGGAGTGAATGAGCTGGAGATGGGGCTGCCTCTGGGGAGAACAAGTTGTCTGAAAGTAAATACTCTGTGCTGTAGGATGTGGTTCGCCCCTCATAACATTTCAACTCTGTGTCTGTATCTCATTGCAGGCTAATCGATTTTCCATTCCTCAGGGCCAGAAAGGATAACGATCAGATTAGATCTGACCATGAACATCATATGAAATTTATTGATTCATTCCTTTCCATTCCTGGCAGACTTAGGGACCTTGCTAGCTTGTGTTTACAATAATCATATTCTGCTGTCGGTTTGTATTTTGTAATGTAAATCTGCTAAATTGATTTGAAACTTGCAGTTTAAAGTTGGTAAGTGCATTTGTTGACTGTAAAGATTTTGTATTATAAAACATTAGTGTTGTTGTCCAGTTCTTGCGATTAATTATTTTGAATTTAGCACAAGAACTCTCAATGTTTTTATTGTCACCCAAAAATTGCCGATGACAAAGGAAATGCTCAAAAACCAGAATGTTTGGGTTTTTCTTAGAAATTCCGGAAGGAACTTTCAGCTGAACCTAACAATTTAAATACGGCTGTGACCACTTTCTCCCAGTAAAACTTGATAATTTTATCTATCTTTTTCTTTAATGTTCTCAATAACTCTGCCTCCACAACCTTTCCTGGCAGTGAAATGACACAGATTTACCACCATCTGTCTGAAGAATTTCCTCCTCATTGCAGTTCAAGGATGTTGTCCTTTTTAAACTGAGGCTGTGTCCTCCAATCCTAACCTCCAGTTTAATTGAAACATCGCCCCAATCTCCACTCTATCCAGGCCTTTCATTATTCTGCAAGTTTCAATCAGATCCTTCCCTTATCGGTCCATGATACATTGAGTACAGAATGAGATTACTCAGATGCTCCTCATACATCAGGCTTTTCACTGCTAGGGTCATTCTCATCACAATGTACTGGACCCTATCCAAGGCAAACACATCCTTCCTTAGATATGAATCCCAGTGTTGCTCACCCAATTCTAAATGTGTTCCACTCAGCTATACATCCCTGCTTTTGTATTGTAGTCCTCTCGAACTGAATGAAAATTGTTTTTTTTAACTAGCAATTCAACCTGGAATTAAACCTTGAGAGAATCCTGAACTAACTCGCAACTATCTCTGCACTTCTAATTTCTGAAATCCCCCCACCCCTCCGCCTTCAGAATGTCCTACAGCCGTTCTGAGGTATCACTGATGCGGGCAACAGGGAGGGAACACATCATCCTGGAGTCTCTCCTGTGGCCACAGAAATGCCAATCGATTCCCCTTCATTCCTTACAACTCTTGCACTGGCACACTTTCTTACTCGCCCTTCTGTAACAGAATCAGCACTTCTGTAACAGATTTGGTTGCTGTCCTTTTCCGCTAAATGGCCATCCTCCTCAATTGTATCCAAATGGCATATCTGCTTTGTAGGGAACCAAACAGAAGGGATTCCTGCACTTCCTGCCCACTTTTCTTGCTTTCCCTTGTTCAACTGGACTCCCTTCTAAAGCCACTCCTGCAAATTCTGCAAAAGGGAATAACATCTAATTGTGAACAAATGCTAAACATAAATAGAAACGCATTCTCTCACTTCCTTCTGAATTTTATTTCCCAAATCTATTGAGTGTTGCGCTAACTTCTGAGACGCCGACTTGCATTTACTTATCTATTGGTAGCGATAGGATGCATCAGTAAACCTAGTGGCAAAATCAGTGGTTTCATCATTCTGCACCGATCACCTCATGATCGTAATGTGTCTTAGCATCGGAACTCGGTGGATGATCACCACAGATATTCCACCATTAATAATCACAAACACTGTTGAAACCTAGATGAAGACTATTAATGCTTATCCTCTTATCAGCTCCCCAACTACTTTTTTTCTCTCACGACCACTTCACCTGTGATGTATGTTTCACTTGATGCTCCCTTTCTTGCATCGGTAGATCTTTCGCTGCCTGAGGGATGCCACTGGCATCCTCATTAAAAAGTCTTAAAAATCTGTACAATTCACCTGCACCTCCATTATTTTCAAACATAAATTCTCAAGATCACATTTCAGAGGGCCAATGCTGTATTTATAACCAGTTTTATTTGTTTTTTGACAAATGTTTATAAAAACTTTTTACTTTCTGCTGATATATCCCTGGCCTTTTTATTCTCAAATCCATTTCTCCTTCCCTACTCATTATATTTTGGTGATCCTTTCATTCTGTTTTATATTCTGACCTGCCTCTTTGCGCATTCACATGATTATTTTTTTAGATTGATACTGTCATTCAGAATTCTAGATTACCAGGGACGGAGGTCCCTGACTTTTGAAAACTTAATACCCATCAGAATGCATCTCTGCTGTGCTTTCTGAATCATCCCCTTTCAGTAAGTGTCTCTGCATGTTTTACCTATCTCTGAAAATAATTTGCTAGTTTTTTTCTTTCCACAACAGTGACTCAATGAATTCTGGATGATTAATTGTTCGACTTTTTTTTCACTGAGCAGTGTTGCAACCTCCATGGCCCCGAGGTGATTCTACGGGGTATAAAAGAAAAGCATTGGGAATGTATCACCTCAGAGTTTAAGACAGAGAGATTGCCTGCAGTTTGGAGAGAACAAAATCATCTCACATTTGAAATAATGGAACCAATTTTTTTGGCACAGAAAATATTTTACATGATCCTTGCAGTTATTGGCGTGCCTGGTAAGTGATACTTATGAGCTGCTGTGTTTCCACTCTGACTGATAATGTCACAAGCTGGTCTGTTGATTACAGTTGCACAGATACTTGTCAGTAATAACATTTCATTAAACAGCATTGTGCAAAAGTTCAATGTTGTTCCAAACTCTTCTGACCAAAGCAATTGTTTCTTTTTAAGCTTGCTAAGTTAATATTCCACATGCATTGCCAAGTGATCTCATCTCACTCAGGATTAAGGGCTGGAGAATATTGTGGAGACATGTACAGGGTTTTTTTTTTGAATGAAGCTTTGTACTGAATGTGGGTCAGTCTCCAGGCTGGAATACCTGATCTGGTAACTATATATAACTGGTCATACCTGACAGTGTAGAATTGAACCCTGTGGTTATATATTAGTGGTGATCTCTGCCAGTTTAAAATTGTGCTGAGTTTGAGTCAAGAACCGGAATGAATGAAGCTTATTCAAATTAAGGGTGATTTATTCAGGTGAACTAATCACTGTATGTTACATAGCAGGTTCATTCTCGGCAACTTAATGGAAAGGTTTATGTGAGTTTAAAAAAAACAATATTTTTCATAAATTGTAGGAACAGAAACATGTGCTAATTCATCAGACAGCAAGGGAGTACATTTATACACACAAAATGAGGAATTAGTAACAGGAGCTACTCCTCGAACCTTCTCTGCCATTTAATAACAGCATGACTGGTCTGATTGAAACGAGAACTCCACCACTGTTACTGATAAACTTCCATTGCCTTTTCCACCAAGAATCTACCGAGCGTTTTCTTAAATAAACTCAAAAACTTAGCTTCCACAATTTGAGGTCAATAATTCCAGAGGAGAAAAATCCCCCCTTCACTTCTTAAATGAATTATATCCACCCCTTGGCAAAATAATCAAGATTTATCTTGTATATGGTTAATGTAAACAATCTATTTGTTCTGGTTCAGGTCACTTCCCTTCCCTCAGCTGTTGCAGTGAGAATCTGTGCATCTGCAGAGATTTGTATCCTGCCCATTGCTCAATATTAATATTCTTTATTGATTAACTGAGATTAATTAATGGTGCACTGCTATGCCTAATTTACAGTTTAATCTTTCAGTCCGAAAATATGATTCAGAGTCTATGCATATGCGACCTTTACTTTTTTTCACTGAAGTGTGATCTGTTTGGGAGCCACTTGTCACTGAGACACAGATGTATTGAGCACAGCGAACAAGCAGAGAGTGTCAATTATTAACATCAGTAAGGTGGTCAGTTATTGAAGTCAGGAGGGTGATAGTAACAGTTGCAGAGAATTTCAGGGCGATATCTTCAGATATGGAGGAAGAAACAATGATGAAACAAATGATTTTAATGACACAGTGGGCTCACAGTGTGACAAATGCAATGATCTGTTGGCAAAAATCAAGGTATTGATTTTGGGCAGATTTTGTAATTTACTTGGAATGTTTGCCATCGAAATTCACCTGCATCACAAATTAATCTATTGCTGGGATGAACGGAATAGTGTAATTTGAATCACTTGTTTACATTTATATTGTAATGTTTCCAACCAGCTAATTGGTGAAAGACACCAGTGTTCCCGATATTCCTTTGTACATCTGGCCTGGGTGTTTAAATAAATGATTAGCTCATTAAACTGGAATATAAAGCGTTATGATAGGACGTTTGAAGAACCTAAACTCAATGGTCTCCAGGTTACTGCAAGTGTCACTTGCACATCACAACAGATATAGCAGGATATATCAGATGAATACATATCTGAAGAGATGGTGATAGTGGGAGGGTTTCAGATTCCTGGGACCTGTTCTGGGGGGAAATAGCATCAGTGCAAACTGTCAGTTATGCTGCACTGGAGGTATTTGCTAGGGTTATTGGGGAGTGTTTATACTCTATTGGCATGTTGATGGGAACCCATGAAATAAGCCAGAGATGGCAGTGCAATGATAAGTTCAAAAGATACGAGATGGAAAAAGAAAACTGGATAGCCAGAGAAAACAAGAGCCAAAATTCAACAGGGTTACATAAAAATGGAAGAAAAAAGGTAGGATCGTAAAAAGGATGATCGTGAAGGATTTTTGCCTTAATACAGGGAGCCTTTGCAATGATGTGGACAGAGTAATCATGAGTAAATACGCATAAATGTGTATCATATACACATTTGGAAAACGTTCCTTTTCCAAATGGCAGACAGTGACTTGTGGTGTACCGGCAGGATGAGCGCTCGGACCCCAGAAATATATATTAATGATTTAATAGAGAGAACAAAGTGAAACAGCGGAATTCTCCTGTTCCACATGCCATGGGATTGTCCCGGAGGATTGGAGGATAGCGAATGTTGTCCCATTGTTTAAGAAGGGGAACAGAGACTTTGCCGGGAATTATAGACCGGTGAGTCTTACTTCTGTTGTGGGCAAGGTTTTAGAAAAAATTATTAGGGATAGGATTTATAGTTATTTGGAGTGTAATGAATTGATTAGAAATAGTCAGCATGGTTTTGTAGCAGGTAGGTCGTGCCTTACTAACCTTATTGAGTTTTTTGAGAAGGTGACCAAAGAGGTGGATAGGGGTAAGGCAGTTGACGTGGTATACATGGATTTTAGTAAGGCGTTCGATAAGGTTCACCATGGTAGGCTTCTGCAGAAAATGCAGATGTATGGGATTGTGGGTAATCTAGGAAGTTGGATCAGGAATTGGCTATCAGATAGGAGACAGAGGGTGGTGGTGGATGGTAAATATTCATCATGGAGTGCAGTTACGAGTGGTGTGCCTCAGGGATCTGTTTTGGGGCCACTGTTGTTTGTAATTTTTATTAATGATCTGGATGAGGGTATAGTTGGGTGGATTAGTAAATTTGCTGATGACACCAAAGTTGGAGGTGTGGTAGATTGTGAGGAAGGGTGTCATAGTCTGCAGGGAGACTTAGATAGGTTGCAGAGCTGGGCCGAGAGGTGGCGGATGGAATTTAATGCGGAGAAGTGTGAGGTAATTCACTTTGGTAGGAGCAACAGATGTGTCGAGTATAGGGCTAACGGGAGGACTTTGAATAGTGTGGATGAACAGAGGGATCTAGGTGTGTGTGTACATAGATCCCTGAAAGTTGGGAATCAAGTAGATAAGGTTGTCAAGAAGGCGTACGGTGTCTTGGCGTTTATTGGTAGGGGGATTGAATTTAGGAGTCGCAGTGTAATGTTGCAACTGTACACTACTCTAGTGCGGCCGCACTTGGAGTACTGTGTGCAGTTCTGGTCCCCGCATTACAAGAAGGATGTGGAGGCGTTGGAGAGGGTGCAGAGGAGGTTTACTAGGATGTTGCCTGGTATGGTGGGGAGGTCCTATGAGGAGAGACTGAGGGATCTAGGGTTGTTTTCGTTGGAAAGAAGGCGGCTAAGAGGGGATCTTATTGAAACATATAAGATGATTAGAGGTTTAGATAGGGTGGATAGTGATAGCCTTTTTCCTCGGATGGAGAAAGCTAGCATGAGGGGGCATGGCTTTAAATTAAGGGGGGGTAGCTACAGGACGGATGTCAGGGGTAGGTTCTTTACCCAGCGGGTGGTGAGGGATTGGAATGCACTGCCTGCTGCAGTTGTAAATGCGTCTAGTTTGGGGGCGTTTAAGAGATCTCTGGATAGGTTTATGGACGAAAAGGGATTGGTATAGGCTAGTGGGTCATTGTTTTTGTAACTGGTCGGCGCAACATCGTGGGCCGAAGGGCCTGTTCTGCGCTGTAATGTTCTATGTTCTATGTTCTATGTTCTATGGGAATCGAAGTGGGCAGGGAGTGGACCAGGGAAAAGCTGGTTGACAGCGGGTGTGTTTCTTCGGTTTTAGGTAGAGTGAGGCTGGAGAATCTGACCCAGCAGCTTCAGATTTACAGATTGCGCTAACCTGGATCGAAAGTTGAGCTGAGGTGTTTTACTGTGACTGGGACACGTTCAGATATTGCACAAATGCTTGACAACTGCAACATGATGTGAATAATTGGGAGAGTATTCACTTTTCTCACAAAAACAGGAAGGCAAAAATGAGTTTCATCTCCTCCTATGTTCAATTGTCTTCAACTATGAGGCAAAGTCATCCAAATGTGAAACATTAGCTCTGTTCTCTCTCCAGCGATGTGACCAGACCTGCTGAGAATTGGCTTCAGTTTGTGTTGTTGTTTAAGGCAGATTAGTGTTTGGAGAGCTATAGACTGGGAGTGGGGAAAGGGTAAAACAACATGGGTGTCTTGTACAACAGATGCTAAAATTAAGCATTCACGTACAGCAGGCAGTGAAAAGAAGGAAATAATATGTTGCCCTGCATTGTGCACGTGTGTTTGAGTCTGTGGACGAATAGATCTGTATGAGGCAGTGTGAATAATGGAGTGAGTGAAACATGCTGTCTGAGTTGCCCTGTGGAGTTGTGCGAGTCTGTGAGACTGTGTGAGTCTTTTTCAATTCAGATTAGCTGCGTGTGAAGGAAGGATTCGGTGTGAGTGAGTGCTTGCGACCGAGAAAACCTTTTGTAACTGATGGAGTTTGTTTGATTCAGTGAGTCTGTGAGGGTATGTGGGATGAGGTTGATTTTGCAAGTCACTGTGTATTTTTGTGGATGGGTTATATAAAAATGTAGAAAAAGAAGAAGCAGGAGTCGAGTGTTCTGCTCTTCAAGCCGACTTGCCATTCATTATTATCATGGATGATCATCCAATAAAATTATCTGTTCTTGCTTGCTGTTCTTCTTGGAAAAAAATCTGTTTGGACTAAGCTGTTTTCTGCTGTCAGAATTCCAAGGGCTCATCACTCTCTGTTTAAATAGATTCCTCCTCATCTCGGGTTTATATGTTTCACTCCATAAATATAGAAGGTTGCCCATGTTTCTGCACTGTCCTGTGTTCAGGAACATTCTTCTTGCACCTACCCTGCCTAGTCCTGTTAGAATTTTACTCTTGCAAAAAAATAGTCGAGAATGTCGGAATGCAGGCAGCGTGAAAAGGAAGCCACGATGCACATTATATGAAATATGAGAGGTGGGAGGAACATTGTTTAAAAGCGAGGAGAACCCCCAGTGGTCTCAGTGTTTGAAACAGCACATGCCAGTGTTCCAGTGTTAAATAAACCTTCTGGTAAATGTTATCTGCATGATTAATACAAATATAACCGTTTTCACTGAAAGAGACAGATTCTGTACAGTGAACTCTTGATGTGGTGCCATCCAGTGCCCTGCACCACTGAAACATAAAATGCCTATGTTTGTGTTAAATACTCGTCGCAAAAAAGTCTTTATATTATTTTTATAGTTTCCATTGCCCAGTATGTTTGCGTAGCATCAGCAGGGAAGGAGCTGCCAGGATCCAATAGAACATAATTGAACAAAGGACAGAAATACAGCACAGGAACAAACCCTTCGGCCCTCCAAGCCTGCACCGACCATGTGTTCCCAACTAGATATTCCGCTTGTATCCCTCCATTCCCAGTCTGTTCATGTGGCTATCCAGATAAGTCTTAAATGATCCTAGTGTGTCTGCCTCAAACATCGTGCTTGGTAGTGCATTCCAGGCCCCCACCATCCTCTTTATAAAATACATACCCCACATATCCATATTGAACCTTGCCTCATGTTACCTTGAACTTGTGACCCCTTGTGTTTGTCATTTCCGACCTAGGAAAATGCTTTTTTCTATTCACCCTGTCTGTGCCCTACATAAATTTATAAACTTCTATTAAGTCGCCCCTCAACCTCCATCTTTCCAGGGAGAACAACTCTCGCTTACTCAATCTCTCCTCGTAGCTAAGACCCTCCATACTAGGCAACATTTTGGTAAACCTTTACTGCACTCTCTCCAAAGCCTCCACGTTCTTCTGGTAGTGCAGCGACCAGAACAGGACGCAGAATTCCAAATGTGGCCTAACCAACCTTCTATACAACTGCAACATCATCTGCCAACTTTTATACTCTGCCCTGTCCAATAAAGGTAAGTGCGCCATATGCCTTCTTCACGACCATCTCCACCTGCGTTGCCACCTCTAAGGATCTGTGGACTTGCACACCCAGATCCCTCTGTGTTTCTATACTCCTGATTATCCTGCCATTTATTGTATAGCTTCCTCCTTCATTAGATCTACTAAAATGCATCACTTCACATTTATCTGGATTAAATTCTATCTGCAATTTCTCCACCCAATTTTCCAGCCTATCTATATCCTGCTGTAATCTCTGACAATGTTCATCACTATCTACAACTCCAACAATCTTTGTGTCGTCCACAATCTTACTAATCAGATCAGCTACATCTTCTTCCAAATCGTTTATATGTATCACAAACAACAGAGGTCCCAGTACAGACCCCTGCGGAACACCACTATTCACAAACCTCCCATTAGAAAAAGACCCCTCCACTGCTACCCTCTGTCTTCTATGGCTGAGCCAGTTCAGTACCCATCTAGCTAATTCACCTTTGATCCCGTGAGATTTAACCTTTTGCACCAGCCGGCCATGAGGGACCATATCAAACACTTTACTAAAATCCATGTAGACAACATCCACGGCCCTTCCCTTGTCAATCATTTTGACACCTCAAAAAACTCAACCAAATTTGTGAGGCATGAACTCCATTGTATAAAACCATGTTGTCTATCGCTAATGAGAATATTCAGTTCTAAGAATAGATCCTATCTCTAAGAATCTTCTCCGACAATTTCCCTATGGCCATCAAGTGGACTGGCCTATAATTACCCGAGTTATCCTTGCTGTCGTTCTTAAATAACAGAACCACGTTTGTTATCCTCTAACTCTCTGGGAATTCACCTGTGCCCAATGAAGAAACAAAGATTTCTGTTAGAGGTCCAGCAATTTCATCTCTTGATCCCCTCAGTAATCTAGGACAGATGCTATCTGGCCCTGGGAATGTGTCTATGTTAATGCTTCCTAAAACACCTAACACCACCTCCCTTGCAATTGTGATTTGTTCTAACGGGTTTACACATCTCTCTGAGACATTACTAATCAACGTGTCTCTCTCCGTTGTGAATACTGATACAAAGTATTCGTTTACTTTGGAGGATCTCACTTCCTTGGGTTCTAAGCCTAATTCCTTCCTTTGTTCTTGAGAGTTCCCACTCTTACTCTGACAACCCTCTTCTTCTTAACATATCTTTAAAATACCTTGGGATTCTCCTTTATCCTGTCTGCCAAAAACATTTTGTGACCCCTTTTTGCCCTTCTAACTCCCTGTTTGAGTTCTTTTCTAGTTGTTTTTTTCTCTGTATTCCTCTGTTTTAGCTGCCTGGACCTTATGTATGCCTCTTTTTTTGACTTTCTGATAAGATCCACAATTTCTCTGGTTATCCACGGCTCTTGAATCCTAATTGCTGTGTTGTGTCTGAGGCAGGTGCTGAGCGAATCCAAATGAGTTAAAATAATAAATGAAAAGTAATCTTCACTTCACCCTCACAAACCTGTCCTCTGCACTTATACCTGTTCACGACAATGTCGCCATGTTTGAGCACTTCACAGATCATGTGGTGAGAAGGCCACCTTCACATTGATGACATCCTCCACACTGCGGTCTGGCACTATCACCATGTTGAGCGGAACAGGTTTCGAACGGATCCAGCAACTCAAAAATATGTTTTGATTTGATTTATTATTGTCACGTGTATTATCACACCGTAAAAAAGTATTGTTTCTTGTGCGCTATACAGACAAAACAGAACATTCACAGAGAAGGAAACAAGAGATTGCCGAATGTAGTGTTACAGTCATATCAAAGGTATAGAGAAAGGTCAACTTAATGCAAGGTAAGTTCATTCAAAAGTCTGACAGCAGCAGGGACGAAGCTCTTCTTGAGTCGATTGATACGTTGCCTCTTTTTTAAAATCTTTTTCCAGAAGGAATAATTTGGACGAGTGAATGTCTGGGGTCCTTAATTATGCTGCCTGCTTTCCTGAGGCAGCGAGAAGTGTAGACAGAGTCAATGGATGGGAGGCTGGTTTGACTGATGGACTGGGCTACATTCCTTTGCCGTCCTGGGCAGAGCAAGAGCCCATACCAAGCTGTGATACAGCCAGAAAGAATGCTGTCAATGGTTCATCTATAAAAGTTGGTGAGAGTCGTAGCCGACATGCCAAATTTCCTTGGATAACCACCAGCTAGTGCGACTGTCAAGAGCAGAGCTGACTCAACCACACTCAATAAACTCATGACTCCAGAGTAACCCAGATGGCCATAGCTACCAATCCAGCGGCACAACACTGCTTCAATGAAGAGAGCAGGAGAGCAGGTCAGGAGAAACAATCGGAAGGACAGTAAATGAGCAGTCAATCTCATTCAGTTACAAGGCAGGGCCAGCTGAGTATCAAAAACAATCAGCCAAAATCTATCATTCAGGATAAGTGGTCATTGATCAGATCTAAGCTCTGAATCCTGTAACAGTCGCGACATGTGTTGGACAATTAAGCTAGCCCCTGGTGAAAGAGTCTCTCTCTCTCTCTCTCTATATATATATATATATATAAAACATGCACAGTGACGGTGACCCCAGCACATTGGTGAAAAAGTCATCCTGAAAGAGAAGGGTCCAGTAGATAATTCCATTCAGCATCCTCTAGAGGAACCAAACTTCACAGATGTCATCTTCAAACAATTCACAGTACATGATATTATGGAACAGCAGAAGACACCAAATATTGCATAGACAAACAGCCTGGCAATAATTATTTTGTTTTAACATGTGCACCTTAGAAAACATCCTTCCAGATGTATCACATCTTGGTCTGTCTCCTGGTTTGATCAAGATTGTGAGAAATTACAAAGTGCTGTGAACGTGTCCAGTTTATCACTCAAACTCCCCTCCCTTCCATTGACTCCGGCTATACTTTGCCTTGCAAAATCAGCCAGCGTAATGAAAGATCCCAGACATCATCTGTTCTGCATTCATTCGTCTGTAAAAATGTCCAAGAGTCCGAAAACAGAAACCAACCGATTCAAGAACAATTTCTTCCCTGCTATCCTCAGACTTCTGAACAGTCCTATCATATATTAAGCTGACCACCATTCTCTTCACCCTACCTGTGACTGCAACAACACGTAATACAACCTATCCTTTCCTTCTCTCCTGTGCACTCTACAAACGCTATGTTTTGTCTGTATGGCACAAAAGAAAAAAATACTTTTCACTGACAGCATATATGCTGCCAGCATACTGGGTAGCACAGTAGCACAGTGGGTTAGCACTGCTGCTTCACAGCTCCAGGGACCCGGGTTCGATTCCCGGCTCGGGTCACTGTCTGTGTGGAATTTGCACATTCTCCTCGTGTCTGCATGGGTTTCCTCCGGGTGCTCCGGTTTCCTCCCACAGTCCAAAGATGTGCGGGTTAGGTTGATTGGCCACGCTAAGAAATTGCTCCTTACTGCCCAGGGATGCGTAGGTTTAGAGGGATTAGTGAGTATAATATGTGGGTAGGCCTGGGTGGGATTGTGTTCGGTGCAGACTCGAAGGGTCTCTTTCTGTACTGTAGGGTTCTATGATCCTATCATATTACAATAACAACTCAAAGCAAATCAAATAATCTAGCAATACTATTGAGGACTTGTGCTCTAGAATTTGTCGCACCCCAAGACAAGCTGTTCCAGTACAGCTCCAACATTGGCATCTACCCGACAATATGAGAAATTGTATAGGCAAGCTGTGTTCACAGTAAACAGAACAAATCCAACAAGGTCATTTACCACCCAATCAGTCCAGTCTCAATCATCTGCAAAGTGATCAAAAAATGCTATCAAATGGGATTGAAATTGTGATAACCTGTTTGCTCACTTTTGGTACCCTTTAGGTGACACTTTTTTGACCTCATTGCAACATTGGTCGAAGTATTCACAAAGAGTTGAACTCTGGAGTTGGGTGGCTGTACCTGACACCAATGGGGCCCTGCAACATTGCAGAGATTGAGAATCAGCAGGATTGATTCATGCCTAACACAGAAAAGGATGGTTGCAGTCCACTTGAGAGGGGAAGAGGGTGTGGGGTGGGGTGGGGGAGGGTGGGATGGCTGATGGAGTTTAATCCAGACAAATGTGAGATTATGCATTTTGGAAGTTAATCTGTTGCTTTGTCATAAGTTGCTTTGTTAATAAGTTGCTTTGTCGGACAGTCAGTGCAGACTTGATGGGCCTAATAGAACATAGAACATTACAGCGCAGAACAGGCCCTTCGGCCCACGATGTTGCGCCGACCAGTTAAAAAACAATGACCCACTAACCTAAACCAATCCCTTTTCGTCCATAAACCTATCCACGGATCTCTTAAACGCCCCCAAACTAGGCGCATTTACAACCGCAGCAGGCAGGGCATTCCAATCCCTCACCACCCTCTGGGTAAAGAACCTACCCCTGACATCCGTCCTATAACTACCCCCCCTTAATTTAAAGCCATGCCCCCTCGTGCTAGCTTTCTCCATCCGAGGAAAAAGGCTATCACTGTCCACCCTGTCTAAACCTCTAATCATCTTATATGTTTCAATAAGATCCCCTCTTATTGGCCTCCCTCTGCATTGTATGGATTCTATGATTCCAAATACTTTATTACATATCCAGAGTGTTGACCAGCTGGAAGTTGTGCACCAGTAGGAAACACCACCACCTGAAACAGCGGTTCACAGTCCTTCCACTCAAGGTGGCAGTGGGGTGGAAACTTACCTTTTACTAGCACAGACCGCACTGACAGTGGGCCTAATAGTTATGGTGTGAATCTTGGAAATCTCTGG